>NC_068444.1:44773100-44994722 GCF_023373465.1 Oncorhynchus keta
TGGATTGTTACCATGTGCCAAATAATTTAGGTATTTAGAGTACCAGCCAGGACAGTCTGGTTTTCCCACTTACTGTACACCAAGTTGTCATCTTTCTACATCTTGAGTACATCAGTGTTGTCTACTGTGTCACTACCTGTTTGAACCCTATCATGTGGATTACTCATAGCTCTGCTGCAACCCCCAACCACAAATGGTGGAGCATGTTAAAAACCGTTGCTAACTGATACCTACACAAGATGGGTAGCCACGCTTAACCTACATAATGCACAAGACCTCTGTTTTGTTGTGCAGTGTCCAATGAATCCCAACCCACTCACTGAATTACATGTCCTTGTCAATAAGCAACTCCGTGTGATGTGATGAAGTGAGAAGGCAGTGAAGTGTTTCTGTCCAAGATACAGCCAACACGTGTCTATCCTACTCCCACTGACACTTCTAGTCTATAGGTTGTTTGAGAAGTGATTGACAAAGAGGTTGATTATGCGTCTTCGACCCAGGTGGCTGGCAGGCAAACCAGCGCAACGCACCAGATTGCTGCATCAGCCAAAGTGTGCAAAGTGCGAGGCTATTCGTTTCTGGCATCGGCGTGTCTGGGCGAACATCATAGGAATAATAAAGAGATCTGGAGATGTCAATCAAAGTGAAGTGTTTATTATTAATCCTCCACTACCTTCCAAAGATAATATTTTTCTGGTCAAGTTTTTGCTCCATTTCAGCCCCTTTCTAACGTGGGTCCTTTGTCCTGAGCTTGTCTACACTGATTTTGCCCATATTTACAGAAATGTGTCTACACATGGTATTTAAATGTCTGTTATTCATCCACTGTCTGCATTGTGAAAAGATTGTACGACACAAATTGATGTAATCAGTCAATGATTTTAGAGGGTGGAATAATGATGGTTCAAATGGTTTCTACGTCCAGATCTGTCTACACTTGTAAGATATCCAGACACAATGTCTGACTTCCTCCGGAGGTGGGCAGGATGATCTGATCACAATGTGTCTTTTGATTGTCTACACCTGTCTAAAAATGTGGGCACAATCAGAAGGTGAGTTTAATCATGAGAATAAGCAGATAAACAAAACAGGAGAAGCATACTGAATGTAAACAAAACCATTACTGACTGAGGCTATCCGTGAGTCATTCTTCACGGTAAGAACTTCCCATCCTGTACGGTGTAATGATCCCAGCAGGCACCCATGGATAGAATTGTTAGGAAATGGAGCTTGAGCATCAATCCCATACTGATCTCCCTAAGCCCGAAGTCAACCCCTGCCCTTTGTCTTTGTAATGATGGGAAGGAAGATATGGGAGATACTAGAGCTTGTCGTGTGTATATATGGGTCAACTGAGAAGAGTATAATGATAGGAGAAACTATGCTAAAGGGGACTTTAGTGTATTAGACTTACAGCACCAGGTGACCGGTGTAAACCTCTCCATGCAGTGACAAGGGGTACCTCACTTTACCTCATGAATGGGGGGGAAACATGTTAAGAATTCCGGTCATTCCAGTCACCGATCTTTTTGGTATGTCAGTCATACCCTCCTGGGGTGTGGCTATCCTGGAAAAGTGGCTAAACAATTTAACCTACCCTTTACAAGCCCATATGAATTTAGCGATCCGAGGATTTAGCCAACTCTCTTTAGATGTCCAAAATCTGAAAGCAGTCGTCGGCCGCCATGAGTTGGTTTTAGAGGATCTTTTGGCGAAGGAAGGAGAACACTGTAACATACTAGGTATTGTTGATTGTATTATGCTCCTCCCTGACTCCTCTGAGAATATGACAGTGATAATTGATAAGATTGCTGATCTTAGTAAAACTCTCTCAAAATCTGTATTTGACACAGTTGATAACTGGTTTAATGCTAAATTTGGAAATATAATGGAGAAAGTTATGTTCATTTTGTTTTCGTTGTTTACTCCTATACTTGTAGGAGGTTTGGTGATTTTGGCTACTGTTTATTTGTAAGAAAATTATAAACTGCTCTTGAACATGCTGAAGTGATGGTGTTGGTGGAAGCTTCCCAGGACTCAGGAGGAATGGGAATATGGACAGACTCACCCCACTAGCATTCCAGGAACATCAGAAGTTGTTTCTCCCTTTAAGCAGGCCATCCCTCCGATCAAATGGATTCTGGGAATTTGCCAAATCTGTTTGATTTCAGAGGAGAATATTATGATTTAAACTGTGAGACTAAATATTCTCAAAGGGGGGAATGATGGGGGTTACTTTGGGGTCATGCTGGGGAGCTGCACCAAATGATTGATGTATTATAATAATTGATTATGTTTATGTTGCATTAATAGAAGGGGAAGGGCTACCCTCTCCCACTACATTTTGGGTCCTGGACCACAGAATAGCAATATATGCATTATAAGGTTTAATACTGTTCCACAGTTCTTTTCTAGTCTCTTCCTCTTATAAGAAACGGTCTGAGCAGATGTATGAGCCATTGCAGTCAAAACAGGGTGTCTGTGAGAAAGCGCCTCAAGACTAAAATAGATACAGACCCCTGCAGGGGAGTAAATAGATGAGAGACAAGTCAGACACACCACTGTAAGGCACACGTGAATGGACAATTACTGCTGTTTCCTCCTGCAAGTTTGTATAACTGTATATGCATGGGATTGGTCTCATGAGTAGAAGGTTTTGACGTAGGCAGTTACATCACTAGGGGTTGACTGCAAGTATATTAAAGCAACTTTGACCTGTTTATTTTGCAGAACTTACTCTGAAACATACGTGATGTTTCCGTTGTCAACTTCTGCCTGCAATTGCATTAGTAAAGGTTTGATTGATTTACTTAAAACCCCTCTGGAATATTCGGGACGGTAGCGTCCCACCCCGTCAACAGCCAATAAAAATGCAGGGCGCCAAATTCAAAACAACATAAATCTCATAATTACAATTCCTCAAGCATACGAGTATTTTACACTATTCTAAAGATAAAAGTCTCGTTAATCCAGCCACAGTGTCTAATTTCAAAAAGGCTTTACAGCGAAAACACCACAAACGATTGTTAGGTCACCACCAAGTCACAGAAAAACATGTGAACAATTGTTCCTTCTGGCACACTAACAAAGACTGTCTGATTTGGAATGGCAATTTGGGTAATCGAGTCATGATGGTCATAAGTCATGGTGTGTTAACCCTTTTAGACTCCAAAATAATTATAGAATGCTGCTGTAGATTACTGGGAATTTTTCAACTTAGTTTCGAAGAGTACAACCTCTTCTTTAATGACACCACATTCATGTCAATAGGAATAACACTCAACATAACAACAAACCCTGGAGTATTTCAATTGTAGTACATTTGACTAAATTACTCGCTCAAAATGTACCAAGTTTAAAACATTTCCAAAATGTGACCAGAGAACTGTATTCTGAAATTATTTCAAAACCCACACATAGTAGGCTATTTGATTGACAACTATTCTTACATTTGTAACCATGTAAAAATGCAAACAACTATCAGAGTCTATTTCAAAATTTAGATAACCTTTCTCAATAAGATTTAGTACAGAACCGGCCTGACACAAAATGTAGAAATAGTAACCTGCTTTGACAATTCAGTGAATGACAAGTATTAGATAGAGACAGATAAAGAGAGAAGATACAAAACACAACAACTGTTCAGAGACAATTTTAACCTTTTCACGTGTGAGTTCCAAATATCTCTAACGGTCACCCCAGCGTGAGTTTATTTATGCACGTGATGTCAAAATGCACTCACTGTTCCCGGATGTGATTGTTAAAGAAACAGGACGGTTCATCTATGCTGTCCTCAAATCAAGGCACACTGCCTGCTAATTATCTCTAGACTATGTTTCAACTTGTCAATTTCAAATTATTGTCTAACAAGTTTTATTTTCTAACAAATGTTATTTTGAACAACAATTTGAATTGAGTTGTGCTCCACCTCCTCATTAATTCCCATAGAAGTAGCCCATTTCTCTTCTGAGGCATTGCTGAACCGGACCAACTTCTCTCTTCGATTGACAGCCCAAACTCTTCCCCAGTGTTTCCCCAGATCAAGTATGTAGACATTTGTGCATCTCCAGTCAGAACAGAACTTCAGAACTTGCAAAAAAAAAATCCCCCCCCCTGGCACATTTTACGGCTGGAGCCCACATTGCCTTCATTGTGGTTTTC
Organism: Oncorhynchus keta; assembly: GCF_023373465.1. Taxonomy (NCBI): domain Eukaryota; kingdom Metazoa; phylum Chordata; class Actinopteri; order Salmoniformes; family Salmonidae; genus Oncorhynchus; species Oncorhynchus keta. Next base: position 44,777,262 of record NC_068444.1, read on the forward strand.
CTTACTATTAATAACTTTGGACGTGTGCATTCCTATCAAAGTAAATGCCTTATTACGTTATCATTATAGTTTCTGTATATTGTTTTGGTGACGGTCTCCCGCTTAATTTGAGTTGGGGTGGCAGGGTAGCCTAGTGGTTAGAGCATTGGACTAGTAACCGAAAGGTTGCAAGTTCAAATCCCCGAGCTGACAAGGTACAAAATCTGTCGTTCTGCCTCTCAACAGGAAGTTAACCCACTGTTCCTAGGCTGTCATTGAAAATAAGAATTTGTTCTTAACTTACTTGCCTAGTAAAATAAAGGTAAAATAAAAAAAATGTGTGACAAACTCTCCTAACCTTGAAGAGGTTTGTCACGCTAGCTAGCTATAGAAATAAGCTTGGGCTGTTAGAATATGAATTACATTGATAGAAGGAAGACAAAAAACAACTAGATAGCTGTCTATACAGCTAAACACTGCAACAGAGAGAGACAGAGCAATCTTTCAAGCTGCCTGTACCAACTAAGTGATCATTAAAGGACTTGCTAATCTGAACAATTCCCCAAATTTTCACAGCATCAAACATTGACAACACGAAACATATTTGCCGTTGACTTATTTCATTCACCTTGACATTGTCGCTTTTCAAAGTGCAAGGATGTGTCAATCTCCAACCAACCAACATAGATACGGGAATGAGTGACTGCCGTTTTACGGGCTCCTAACACACTGTGTTATTCTCTGGTCTGCTGAAACTCTTTAGCCTGTCCATAGGAAACATGACACCATCCCTACAGTGAAGCAAGGTGGTGGCGGCATCATGCTGTGGGCATGTTTCACTGGCAGGAACTGGGGGACCAGTCGGGAAAGATGAACGGATTAAAGTACAGAGAGATCCTTGATGAAAACCTGCTCCAGAGTGCTCAAGACATCAGACTCGGGTGACAGTGTCAAGGCTCAGGAGAAGACCCAGACAGTTTTGAAGTAACAATTTTGTTTTACAAAAACAGGGTTGGCAGGCAAACGACAGGTCAAGGGCAGGCAGAGGTCAGTAGTCCAGAGCAAGAGTCAGAAAGGTTCAGAACGGCAGGCAGGCATAGGTCAGTAAAAAACTGGGAAAGCTAGAAAACAGGAACTAGAGACCGACAGGAACATGGGAAAAACTGCTGGTTGACCTGGGTGCTGGCTTCGGTGTGACAGTGCATCTGGCTTCATATTTTTGGATCCCGGCTGGTAGGAGAGGGAGAAGTTAAACCGGCTGAAAAGCAGGGCCCACGTAGCTTGCCTGGAATTGAGACGCTTGGCGGTGTGGAGATATTCCAGGATCTTGTGATCTGTCCACACAATTAACTGATTTTCCACCCCCTCCAACCAGTGTCTCCACTCCTCCAACGCCAACTTCACAGCGAGAAGCTCACGATTTCCCACATGGTAATTCCTCTCTGTGGCGTTGAGAGAATGCACAGGGATGTAGCTTGAGGTCCAGGGCAGAATTCTGGGACAGGACAGCCCCCACTCTGACATCCGAAGCATCGACCTCCACCATGAACTGGGTCAGGATGAACCAATATGGGAGCTTAGGTGAAGCGGTGCTTGAGGTCTCGAAATGCCTGGACAGCAGATGGGGACCATGTGAACAGAACCTTGGGAGAGGTGAGTGCAGACAGGGGGGAAGCCACAGTGCTGTAACACTGGATAAAACTGTGATAAAAGTTGGCAAATCCCAAGGGGGGGGGTTGGAGGCGAGCTATGTGCGACTGACGTGTTTTCCATTTGCTCCAGCAGTATTCTTAAAGTTTATGTGAGTTTTGACGACTCACACTTTACCCGGGGGTACAGCTTGGCCTGGCGGCGCTGAAATGAACATTTTCGAGGCCATCAAACTATTATGCTCATGGAGGTAGTTGCTATGATTGAGGCCCAAGGTTTCTGATAACTTAAAAGCAGATCTAACCATCCTGCAGTGCCAGCAATCACATCACTCAAAACAACAACAGAGTTGCACACTACAACGATTGCAGAACTGGAGATCTCTGCTACCAATACCTCCGACTTAACTACCTCCCTGGAGGCTGACTTGAAACGCCTGGCTGCGGATCTGAAAAAGGTGCAGGAGAGCCCTGGGATGGTGGGAGGCCACGTGACATAATTCTTCGAGTGCACTTTTTCCATGAGAAGAGCCCGCAATACCACTCTGAGCTTTAAAGGACGGAGCTTCTCTGTCTAACAGGACTACTCCCCCACTGTTTCCAGGCAGGGCACTGCTTTCGGGCAGGCCAAAAGACTACTAAGGGACCATCCAGGTGTGAAGTATGGACTGCGATTCCCCGGCCCATTTATGGCTTTCTCATGATGGTAAAGACTACACATTTGATTCTTCAGATGAGGCTATGGCTCACATTCAATGTCACATCAAGACGTCTTGAACTTTCCCATAGATCAGCAACTGTTGCTTGAGAACTGTGGATAGTAAGTAAATAGCCCACCTGTCGTACAATTATGTTTAGTTATAACATACTATTCTTGTATAGTTGGGGAGTTGGCGAACCCATTCAGGCTTATTTGATGATGTGATCTACTGTTTTGATCATCTAGTGTGCTTGCCTTACAAGCATTCAGTCATTTTAATTTCATTGTATTAAGGTTTTACTCCTTTGTTTCCTGGCTGTCTCATTCACCTATTCAGTTTGTTTAAATTGTGTCTCAGTGACTCAAAATATTTTTGGTTATTTATTTACTGCATCCGTTTGCATTGACCCAGTAAACAGTAAATGTTTCCGAGGCAACACGTTTTGGGGGGTCTTCACTTCAATTTGAAAGGTTTAGAACATAATTTATGCCCAGCAAACTTTCAACGTTGCACACACACAGTTGTTTGGTCTTGGCTGTAAGTTGTCTTATCTTCAAACTAGACAATTATAAAATAAAATATTTGTATTTTGTATTTTTTGATTACTACGATTTGCTTACTTCAAATTAGGTTTTTGGTTGAGAGCCTTGATACATTTGATTTATTTTCTCTCTCAGTGCCTGTTATAAGACTGGGAATATAATTATATACATCTAAATGTGGTGCTCTAGTAATTTCGATTGCACAAGGATTCACTTTTATTTTTTCTCTCTCTTTTTGCTGCTTGATCCACTAACATAAATTGCGACTTTAAAGAGAGGGACTGTTCGATTTGGGTTTAACACAGCACTCTCACAGATATACTGTGCCAAGAGAACATGTTCTATTTATGCTTGTACCTTGTTTGGGGAGGTACTGTCTGGGGTGGGGAGAGGTGGTTGGGGGGAGGAAGGAGGTTAAATTGTTCAATTCTAATGTTATTCTGTCTCTTCTGTTTTCTTCCTGTACTTTTTCCAAGTATCTTACACCGTACATTATTACTCTGAGACAAGTGATTCTGGGGTTTTGGGGAATTCATTGCTTTTCCACTCTATGCTCTAATGACAGGGTTGTATAACAGGAGTGCTCAGGGTGGCTGAAATAATTCCGATCAAGTACATTTCATGGAACATCAAGGGGGTTAACAACCCTGTGAAGGGTAAGAGGGTGCTGACACACTTAAAGGGTTTGAATGCTAATGTTGCATTTCTACAGGACACTCACTTGAGGACTGGTGAGCATTTTAGGATGCGTAAGGACTGGGTTGGTCAAGTGTTCCACTCTAACTTTCATAGTAAATCAAGAGGTGCTGCCATTTTGGTTGATAAATCTACTCCCTTTTTAGCTACTGAGGTTATTGCTGATCCTAAGGGACGATACGTCATAGTAACCAGTAAACTGTTTTATACCTCTCTGTGTTTATGCTCCCAATTGGGATGACACGAGTTTAATTTCTTACTTTTTATCTGCTATACCCAATTTAAATTCCCATTTGTTGATTTTAGGGGGGGATTTCAACTGTACAATGTCACCAGTTCTTGACAAGTCCTCATGAAGAACTACAGGCACATCTACATCTGCCCTACTTATTTCATCTTTTCTTCTGAAATGTGCTATGTTTGAGGCCTGGCGTTTCCTACACCCTACAGATAGACAGTATTCCTTTTATTCTCATGTTCATCAAACATACTCCCGCATTGATTACTTCTTTTTGGACAAAAAACTTCTGCCTAACCTTCGGCGGTGTACTTATGAGAGTATTGTTATTTCTGACCATACACCATTAGTGCTAGAGTTTCCCCAGCAACCTCCAAGGTGTTATGAATGGCGTCTTAACCCCATTTTACTCTCAGATAAGGAGTTTGTCAATTTCATTTCTTCTGAAATCACCTTATTCCTAGAAATGAATTCAACGCCAGGTATGTCCTGCTCTACCATATGAGAGTCTTGCAAAGCATACCTACGTGGCCAAATGATTTCTTATACAGCCAACCAAAACAAAGCTCGCTCTCGGCGACTTTGGGACCTCAGCGAAGCCATAGCCACATTGGATGAGAAGTATGCTACAGATCCTTCCTCTGATCTACATAAAGAGGGCCAACTACTCCAATCTGAATTTCATGAGCTTTCTACCAGGCAAGCTGAACAGTTACTCTTATGACATTTACATTTACATTTAAGTCATTTAGCAGACGCTCTTATCCAGAGCGACTTACAAATTGGTGCATACACCTTATGACAACCAGTGGAACAGCCACTTGCATCTAAATCTTGTTGGGGGTGAGAAGGATTACTTACCCTTACTTACCCTTATGAGTTCGATACAGAGTGTATGAACAAGGCGACAAGGCCAGTAAACTCCTTGCACATCAGATCTGTAAATCTGAGGCCTCACGTTTCATCCCACAAATAAGGACCCTGTCTGGTGCCACTACAGTTATACGTAAAGAGATCAATGATCAATTCATACAATTTTACTCTACCTCTGAATCTCCACAAGACCCTTTGCTGATTGATTCATTCTTTAATGGTTTGAATATGCCTTCAATTGAATCAGACTCCAATGACTGTTGAGAAGAAGGATTTACACCTGAGGAGATTGCAACAGCATTGTCCGCAATGAAAAGTGATAAATCACCAGGTCCGGACGGTTTTCCAACTGAATTTTACAGGACGTTTTCTGGTCTGCTTTGCCCATTCTTGTCTCGATTACTTGCAGAGTATCTTAATAACAGAGCTGGTTAGGCTGCTGTCATGTTATCCAGAATGTTGGTGACTGTAACTGTGCTGCTGGTAACAATTTAATTACACTTTTTTGCCGACGCGTTCGTGAATTGATCAGTTATTCTGCGCTCTGGCACACTCAGATGCACCCAAATGGTTATTTGCAGAGTGGAGTCTTTTGTTAAGACATGAAAATCATACACGTAACGTTAGCTAGTGAGCCAACCAGCTAATGTTAGCTATCTAACAGTACACTGTAACTTGAAATTAAATTACAAACATGTAATATATCAAAATGTAGCAGGCTAAACTATCTGAAATCGGAGTAGATAGCCAGAGCGAATTTACCAGCTAACGTTATGTCCATCAACAGTTGTTGCAGTGACAATCTATTGAAATGGATACTTCCATAGTGGAGTATTTTGTTAAGACATGTAGCTAGCTAGCTAAACAATGAACCATAATCCCAACTCATGATGTTACTACCCTGCATGAATCTGCAGGTAGCTAACCAACCAGGTTCAATGTTAGCTAGCTAACATTAGGCTATAACTAGCCAAGCAAATGCTTTTGAGATACTAATAATAAGATCATACATGTAATGTTATCTAGAAAGCACTAGAAATGTATAATATATGAAAATGTAGCTAGCTAGGCTACCTTACCCGTGTGCATCATCAATGGATGCATCTCCTGTCCCGGATGCCACGGTTGCCTTTTGTTTGAAGATGTAATCTGGAGACAGGGGTTTTCTCCATCTCCTCAGCTAACATACTCAAATTCCACTGATTTCAAAACTCGGTCCTCCAGAGAGTGGAGAGCAACTCTTAAATAAAAAAGCTGCGTTAGACAGCTGCAGTACAGCGCCCTTAACCACTGCGCCACCCGGGAGGCCCTCTTATATTAAAGTTTGAACACTGAGGTAAACGCTAATGCTCAGGTGCTATTTAAAGATGCACTATGCAGAAATCGCTCTGCCATTTCCTGGTTGCTAAAAATCTAATAGTTTGCTTAATTTCAGTTTATGTGACAAAACAAGCAAGTATATTGTAGAGAATCATTGTACCATCTAAACCGCTGTGAAATATATTTTCCATAACCAAAAATATTGTATTTTCAGCTGTTTTGAAGACGCAAAAACTAAACTTAACAACGGAAAGCATAGAAATAGTGCACATAGAACAAATCTACCTCTACTTTGACATGCTTTCAATTAGAATAACAGATATTTAATTAACAGACATTTTTATGTGAATTTGGTCAGGTCGCTCAAAAAAAGATATATTGCAGCTTTAAACATTAAATAAAAACTTTTTCAGAATCAAAAGGATTCCAGGTAGAACCCTTCTTGCCTTCCAAAGAATCATTCTTGACTCCCAAATAATAATCAAAGTACCCTTTCTTGCAAAAATCATTCTTAGGATTTTAAAGGTTCTAGACGAACCCTTTGCTCTACAAAGAACCCTTGTCTTCCAAAAAGGGTTCTTTAGATAAAAAAGGTTATTGGTAGAACTCTATCCCTACGCAAAGAACCCGTGTGAAGAGAAAGACCAAAAACTAGAAGAGAGGGACCAACACTGACAAGAGTGAGAGAAGCAACTGAAGAAAAAAGACACTCAACTGGAGACATTTTGGAAATTACCTGAACCGTCAACTAGAGAATTTCATAATTTCATAATTGTCAGAATTTTGTGTACAAAAACTGGAAGAAAAATTCTAACATTTTACAGAGGTATATGAAATGAAAAATGTTTCACTAATTATCTTGATTTAGATCTGTATTCAACACCCTGGGTCAATACTTAGAAGAATCTTAGAATCACCTTTGGCAGGGATTACAGCTGTGAGTCTTTTTGGGTAAGTCTCTAAGAGCTTTGCACACATGGATTGTACAATGTTTTCCCATTATTCTTTTTAAAACTCTGTCAAGTTGGTTGTTGATCATTGCTAGACCGCCATTTTCAAGTCTTGCCATAGAGTTTCAAGCCAATTTATCTCTAAACTGTAACTATCCAGGAACATTTAATGTCGTCTTGATAAGCAACTCCAGTGTATATTTGTCCTTGTGCTTTAGGTTATTGTCCTGTTGAAAGGTGAATTTGTCACCAACTGTCTGTTGGAAAGCAGACTGAACCAGGTTGTCCTCTAGGATTTTGCATGTGCTTAGCTCTATTCCATTTATTTTACCTTGAAATACTTGCCAGTCCTTATCGATGAGAAGTATACCTACAATGGTTCTTCCTGCCGCATAATTCTATGACATGTTATTTAAGTGTCAGCCATTGTTGCTATTAATGCTAGTTAGTGCTAGTTTGACCACCAGAAGGCATCTTTGAGAAGCATTTGACTTTTTAAAATATTGTCTGTACAAGAGAATTTAAGCGAGAACGTATATGGGATTGATTTTAAGAAATGTAGCTTAATTAATTTGATTAATATTATGGTGTTTCTATTCTAAGAAAAACGAAAAATGAAACCCTAAGGTTTTCCGTTAGGAAAATATGGCACTGTACAACATGAAATCAAATCAAATCGAATCAAATTGTATTTGTCACATACACATGGTTAGCAGATGTTAATGCGAGTGTAGCGAAATGCTTGTGCTTCTAGTTCCGACAATGCAGTAATAACCAACAAGTAATCTAGCTAACAATTCCAAAACTACTACCTTATAGACACAAGTGTAAGGGGATAAAGAATATGCACATAAAGATATATATATGAATGAGTGATGGTACAGAGCGGCATAGGCAAGATACAGTAGATGGTATTGAGTACAGTATATACATATGAGATGAGTATGTAAACAAAGTGGCATAGTTAAAGTGGCTAGTGATACATGTATTACATAAAGATGCAGTAGATGATATAGAGTACAGTATATACATATACATATGAGATTAATAATGTAGGGTATGTAAACATTATATTAGGTAGCATTGTTTAAAGTGGCTAGTGATATATTTTACATCATTTCCCGTCAATTCCTATTATTAAAGTGGCTGGAGTTGAGTCAGTGTGTTGGCAGCAGCCACTCAATGTTAGTGGTGGCTGTTTAACAGTCTGATGGCCTTGAGATAGAAGTTGTTTTTCAGTCTCTCGGTCCCAGCTTTGATGCACCTGTACTGACCTCGCCTTCTGGATGATAGCGGGGTGAACAGGCAGTGGCTCGGGTGGTTGTTGTCCTTGATGATCTTTATGGCCTTCCTGTGAAATCGGGTGGTGTAGGTGTCCTGGAGGGCAGGTAGTTTGCCCCCAGTGATGCGTTGTGCTGAGGCTATATGACTGAGTCACTCAGCTTTATGTAGGTGCCGAGGCTATTTGACTGCGCCATCAACTTGATTATTTAGCAAATATCACTTGCTGCTTATATTCATTCAGTCAACACAGATATCTTAAGAATATCATGGAATACACAAATTATTCTTTTTTACAGCTTCCAAAAGCATAATCAGTTCTCTAACTCCGCCTATCGGTGGTCTGGAGCAAATGAAGCAGTGACGCAGGATAACGTACCAAACCACAAATGACCTCTTAAGTCCCGCGGCATAATCTCAAAACTTTTACTTGAGGAACCACTGTACTGTATAACATGATGCAGCCGCCACCATGCTTGGAAATAGGAGGAGTGGTACTCAGTGGTGTGTTGTGTTGGATTTACCGCAAACATAAAGACTTTGTATTCAGGACAAAACGTTACTTTTTTTTGCAGAATTACTTGATTAATAATGTAATACACATATCAATAATATGACATTTAGACACTTTTATCCAAAGCGACATACACTGCATTCGGAAAGTATTCAGACCCCCTAGGACTTTTTTCAATTTTGTTACATTAAAGCCTGTTTATAAAATGGATTAAATTATTTTTTCCCCTCATCAATCTACACACAATACACCATAATAAAGCGAAAACAGGTTTTTAGAAATGTTTGCAAAAAATATGTAAAACAAATAGCTTTTTCACATCAGTATTCAGACCCTTTGCTATGGGACTTGAAATTGAGCTGACTTGATTGGAGTCCATCTGTGGTAAATTCAATTGAATGTACATGATTTTGAAAGGCACACACCTGTCTATATAAGGTCCCACAGTTGACAGTGTATGTCAGAACAAAAACCAAGCCATGAGGTCGAAGGAATTGTCCATAGAGCACAGAGACAGGATTGTGTTGAGGCACAGATTTGGGGACGGGCACAAAAACCTTTCTGCAGCATTGAAGGTCCCCAAGAAACCAGTGACCTCCATCATTCTTAAATGGAAGAAGTTTGGAACCACCAAGACTCTTCCTAGAGCTAGCCTCCCGGCCAAACTGAGCAATCAGGGGAGAAGGGCCTTGGTCAGGGAAGTGACCAAGAAGGGTGACCAAGATGGTCGCTCTGACAGAGCTCCATAGTTCCTCTGTGGAGATGGGAGAACCTTCTAGAAGGACAACCATATCTGCAGCACACCACCAATCAGGCCTTTATGGTAGAGTATGGCCAGACAGAAGCCACTCCTTTATGGCCAGACAGAAGCCACTCCTTAGTAAAAGGCACATGACAGCCCACTTGGAGTTTGCCAAAAGGCACCTAAAGGACTCTGACCATGAGAAACAAGATTATCTGATCTGATGAAAACAAGATTCTTTGGCCTGAATGCCAAGCGTCGCATCTGGAGTAAACCTGGCACCATCCCTACGGTGAAGCATGGTGGTGGCAGCATCAGGCTGTGGGGATGTTTTTCAGCAGCAAGCACTGGGAGACTAGTCAGGATCAAGGGAAAGATGAACGGAGAAAAGTACAGGGAGATCCTTGATGAAAACCTGTTCCAGAGCGCTCAGGACCTCAGACTGGGGCGACAATCCTATGCACACAGCCAAGACAACGCAGGAGTGGCTACAGGAAAAGTCTCTGAATGTCCTTGAGTGGCACAGCTAGAGCCAGGACTTGAAACCGATCGAACATCTCTGGAGAGACCTGAAAATAGCTGTTCAGTGACACTCTCCATCCAACCTGACAGAGCTTGAGAGGATCTGTACAGAAGAATGGGAGAAACTCCCCAAATACAGGTGTGCCATGCATGTAGTGTTTTCGCTTTGTCATTATGAGGTATTGTAGGCCGTCATTGTAAATAAGAATTTGCACTTAACTGACTTGTCTAGTTAAATAAAGGTTAAATAAAAAATAAATACAAAATTGTGTGTAGATTGATCAGTGAAAAACTATTTATCTATTTTAGAATTAGGCTGTAAAGTAACAAAATGTGGAAAAGGTCAAGGGGTATGAATGCTTTCCGGCTGCACTGTATTTTACTATGGACTTGACAAGGCTTATTCATTACATTTATAATGAAGTTTACCAAATTTGCGACCACAGATATCCATGTTTCTCAGATACCAAAAATCTGGGACCATAAATACCATTTATTTGAAAAAAAAGCATGACACTTTTGACTTTGTTCATATTATTTACAATGATCTTGTGCTAATTTAGTATTTTTATTTCACTATTAACAGTTAATGTACTATATACATTTGATGGTTGACACAGTAAGAGTGTCTGCTACTTTACTCCCCTGAACAACCAGTGTTCTTTGCTGTCATCTAGTGAACAAAGGAGAAAACTACCACAATACGGACTTTCACTTACACTTAAATGAATCTTAGAAAAATAATATTTGTCTGGGAACATTTAGATGTTTTGAATGAGTGACCTTCTAAAAGTGCAGTAAATCGCCAGTATAGGAGTGTCCCACAGCACTTAGGTACTGCAATGCTCCTGGTCAGGAGAAATATGGTTAGACAACTCTGCAGCTTCCAGTCAACAAGAAGATGACAATCACTGTGTGCTTGTTTAAAATCAAATAAAAATATACACTATGCATTTTATGGATGACAGAGATATACAAAAATATATATATATATTCACTGTATATTATTCACCTGTCTGTTACGAAAAGCCGTTAAAGATCGAGAGACAGGAGAGGAGAGCTTCTTTGGTTATCGTTAATCCATGATGTGCTCTTTGATCAATGGGATGAAGTACTATAGAACAAAACTAAGTTGATGCGGCATAGTGAACAATGCCAAAAAAGCCTTTGTGCAACCAAAATTAAAGAAGTACTGTACTTTGTTGTTTATGCAAAACAAGAATAAAAAACACACAACGTCTTGCGGATATAACAGCCTTCAACCAGGTGACAGTTACAGATGGGATCGGTGACGACTAGAAAGCCTGTAACCGCCGAATGTCGCCCGAACAAGGAGAGTGACCAACTTCGGCGGAAGTCGTGACAACTACGACAATATAGGAACAAGGTGGAATCCTATAACACAGGCTCCGATGCCCGATATATGTGGCACGGGCTACAAAGGAAGACCCAGCCGTGATCTACCCTACGATGCCTCTCTACCATACGAACTCAATGCATTTTATGCACGCTTCGACAAAAAATAACACTGAGCGTGCACGAGGCCCCCGCCAAACCAGGGGACTGGGTGATTTCGCTCTCCGAGGCCGTCGTGAGTAGGGTTTTAATCAGGTCAACACTCTTAAGGCCACGGGCCGGACGGTATTCCAGGTCACGTAATCCCCACATGTTTCAAGCTGACCACCATCATTCCTGTTCCCAATAACTCTAAGGCTTCATGCCACAATGACTATCGCCCTGTAGCACTCACTTCTGTAATCATGAAAGTGAGGCAGTTTATTGCAGATTATGGCACGCATTAACTCCATCATCCCAGACACCCTAGACCCATTCTAATTTGCATATCACCCCAACAGATCCATAGACGATGCAATCTCAATTGCACTCCAGACTGACCTCACCCCACCTAGAGGAATACCTACAACATGTGAGAATGCTGTTCATTGACTACAGTTCATCATTCAACAGCATAGTCCCGTCCAATCTCACCAAGCTTGGGATCCTGGGACTGAACACCTCCCTCTGCAACTGGATCCTGGATTTCCTGACGGGCTGACCGCCGGTGAGTGTAGGAAACATTACTTCTGCCAGGCTGACCTTCACCACGGGGGCCCCACAGGGATTTGTGCTTAGTCCCTTCCTGTACTACCTGTTCACCCATGACTGCGTGGCCACGCATGACACCAACACCATCATCAATTTTGCTGACAACATGACGGTGGTAGGCCTGATCGCCGGTGACGATGACGGTCAATGACCTGGCGGTCAGTGACCAACCTTTCCCTCAATATCAGTAAAACCAAGGAGCTGATCCTGGACTACACGTCGACGGGGCTGCATTGGAGCGGGTCCAGAGCTTTAAGTTCCTCGGCGTCCAAATCACTAAGGACTTCAGATGGTCAACACACAAACAGTCATGAAAAAAGAGGTACCAGAGCATCAAGTCTGTCACCAACAGGCTCCTGAACAGCGTCTACCCCCAATCCATAAGACTGCTAAATAGCTAAAAACAAAATGGCTACATGGACTATCTGCATTGACCCTTCTATTTTTTGCACTGTCTTTATGCACACACACCCACACACACACACACACACACACACACACACACACACACACACACACACACACACACACACACACACACACACACACACACACACACACACACACACTATGCCCATTCTACACACACACTCACACTGATACTCCAAGACACACACAACACACACACTTAATTTTCTCATACACCCATAACACTCACACACATCCATACTGACTCTACACACACACACACACATACAATCATCATATACTATTTTTATCATATATCCTGATTTTTAGTCACCTTACCCCTTATACGGTATCTAACCCTACCACTCCAGTATCCCTGCACATTGTAAATATGGTAATGGAACTGACCCTGAAACTGACTCTGTATATACAGTGCCTTCAGAATGTGTTCATATCCATAGACTTATTACACATTTGTTTGTGTTACAGCCTGAATTCAAAATGGATTATATTTATTTATTTTCTCATCCAACTACACACAATACCTGGTGTACATAATGACAAAGTGAAAACATGTTTTTAGAAATGTTTGCAAATGTATTGAAAACTAAGTACAGAAATATCTAATTGATGTAAGTATTCACACCCCTAAGTCAATACTTTGTAGAAGCTCCTTTAGCAACGATTACAGCTGTGAGTCTTTCTGGGTAAGTCTCTAAGAGCTTTCCACACATGGAGTGTGCACCATTATTGTCTTCAAAATTCTTCAAGTTCTGTCAAATTGGTTGTTGATCACTGCTAGACAATCATTTGCAGCTGGTGCCATATATATCAAGCAGATTTAAGTCAAACCTGTAGCTTGGCCACTCAGGAACATTCACTGTCTTCTTGGTAAGCATATCCAGTGTCGATATGGCCTTGTGTTTTATGTTATTGTCCTGATGAAAGGTGAATTAATCTCCCAGTGTCTGGTGGAAAGCAGACTGAACCAGGTTTTCGTCTGTGACTTTAGCTCCATTCTGTTTCTTTTTTTTTCCTGAAAAACTCCCCAGTCCTTAATTAACAGTTACAAGCATATCCATAAACCCTGTGCTTGGAAATATGGAGAGTGGTACACGGTACTGTGTTATGTTTTTATTGCAAATCCAATACAACACTTTGTATTCAGCACAAAAAGTGACTTGCTTTGCCACATTTTGGTAGTATTACTTTACGTTAAACCTATTTAGGCTTGCAATAACAAAGAGTTTGAATACTTATTGACTTCTTAGGGCTAGGTCCCTTTTTTCTCAATTTCTACCTGAATGACAATAAAGAAAACACTTTGAAGTTTGTAGAAATGTTAAAATCATGTAGGAGAATATAACACAATAGATATGGTAGGAGAAAATGCAAAGAAAAACCAACCAGAGTTTTTTTGGAGAGAGACCATGCTCTTATAATAGAATGTATTAGGGCATACTGAAACATAGCTCGCTGAATGCCATTCCTATGACTTGGTGTCAGTAGTCAAGGTTCAAGGTTTCAGGCTCATAACTTCAAAACAAAGAAGAAATATCCGTTTTAGTACAGGGACACAGTCTTGGAAATTCGTGTTTGCTCGCGCAATGAAGACAGAACGCACCTACTAGTCCATGTTTCCTATTGAACATGCTTCTTTCCGTAATAAATATTATAGTTTGACTACATTTTAGAGTATCTGAGGAGTAAATAGAAACGTATTTTGACTTTCTCTGCATGTTGAAAGAGTGGATTATTCAAATCGATGGCTCCAACTAAACTGACTTTTTGCGATATAAAGAAGGATTTTATCTAACAAAACGACACTACATGTTATAGCTGGGACCCTTTGGATGACATATCAGAGGAAGATTTTCAAAATGTAAGTGAATATTTAATTGCCATTTGTGAATTTATGAAACCTGTGCCGGTGGAAAAATATTTTGATGTGGGGCGCCGTCCTCAAACAATCGCATGGCATACTTTCGCTGTAAAAGCTACTCTACATTGGACAGTGCAGTTAGATGAACAATAATTTAAGCTTTCAACCGATATAAGACACTTGTATGTACCTAAATGTTTAAAATGAATCATTTTTATGATTATTTATTTGAATTGCGAGCCCTCCAGTTTCACAGGAAGTTGTCCCACTAGCGGGACGCCTAGGCTTAAGAATGATTGACTCAAGACATTTCAGCATTCGGTCACTACAGACACCCTAGTTTGAATCCAGGCTGTATCACAACTGGCTGTGATTGGGAGTCCCATAGGGTGGTGCACAATTGGACCTGCGTCGTTCATGTTAGGCTGGTGTAGGTCATCATTGTAAATAAGAATTTGTTCTTAACGGACTTGCCGAGTTAAATAAAGGTTACATTTTTTTTAAATAACATTTTATTCATTTGTAAAAAATAATGAAAAACACAATTCCACTTTGACATTATGGGGTATTGTGTGTAGGCCAGTGACACAAAATCTCAATTTAATCCATTTTAAATTCAGGGGTGTGAATATTTTCTGAAGGGGCTGTTGCTTCTATTTCTCATGTTTTTGTTCTACTTATATTGATTACTGCACTGTTGGGAAAGAGCAAGAAAGGCCCTCCATTGTACTAGTGCATGTGACAAAAAAACTTGAAACTTGAAAACTTGTAATTGCTTATAAACGCTAATACATTTTTATAAAGTTATGAAATACATATTTATTGATATTTTATACAAGTTTTAATAATGTTTATTATTGACAGCTTTTATAAAATTTAACCCAAATTAGAAAATAATATTTTATCTCTTAGTATTTTTTGTTGATTGGGAAAAATAATAAACTGTACAGAAACATTTTCTGTTTATTTTTCCCTGCAATAAATATGTTTACGTTAATTAACTTGATAGAAATAATTCATAATATTACTTTCAGGTTAGGCATTTTTGGTAACATTTGTCATAATATATTGTTTTAACAGACTCTTTTTAAACTATTTTCTGAAAGTAATTCTTTAATATACCCATATTGCATTGGAATGCATCACCACCCCATCACTGCACATACTGCTCGCAACCACAACATGCCTATATCTGCACAAAAACATGAGTGTTTGCGTACACACACACACACACACACACACACACACACACACACACACACACACACACACACACACACACACACACACACACACACAAACACATAGTGTACAAACCAAAGTGATTTTTCACAAACGCGAAATAATGTCAGGTCTTGTCTCCAAGGAGATGGAGGCAGTTGCTAAGATACTGTGACACTAGGATCTCTCCTCTTGCTCTCTCTCTCTCCCTCCCTTACACAGCACACAGTGTTGTCACCATGAATAGCACTAAATTATCTCAGTATCTTTCTTTCTCTATTACAGATGACGTTGAACAGTCACAGTTCTATAAATAGAACAGATCCAGAAGTCTAAAGTACCAAAATGTCATTTCATTAGCAAGCTCACATCAGATGCTTATCAAGCAGACTGTTATTTTGTTTAGTAGAATCTCAAAGTATATTAAATTACTCACATTGTCAAACAATGCATGTAAACTCATGTTCACTACAATAGGATTGCATGCAACTAGTGTGGCTATATCTGAAAAGACAGGGCATAGACAGCTATCCAACATCCTTGATCCAAAGTGTCATGGAAATGATGATTATGTACCAGCACCTTCCTGTGCGTCTCCACAGTCCTAGCTGCACCTTTCCAGAGCTATCAGCATGCTACATGTGTCTTGCAATGGCATGTCACTGCCAAATCTCCATCCCCCTCTATCTTTCTATCTCTCTACCATGTGGATCCTTACACACCATTAAGAGTTCATGTGTTTGGCTGTATTGGAGATGGCGCTCATACACACCTCTCTCTCAATAGCAGAATTAGTCTCCTCAACTGTATTTCTGTCAGAGAGTCTCTCTGCACTGATGACACAAGCAATACAGCGATGAGTGTTTGTTCATTCAACATGCACACACACTCACACACGCGCAAATGCGCAAACAAACAAACTCACACACACACACACACACTGCCACACATGCAATGCCACAGTGAGGATACAGTGTAGCGAGAGGGGTGCAAGAGGGTAGGCAGGGAGTGGGGTGGGCTGGGCTTTGGTGGTGTGTGTTGAATCATTTTAAATGGCGCTAGGATTGTAAGGGGAAAAAGATGTACGGAGGAAGAGGAGAGCGAGAAGGGATTGAAAGAGAGCCAGAGAGGGAGATTTCAAAAGAAGCATGGGGGAATGCAAGGGAGCTTGGGGGAATGCAAGGGAGCACGGGAAGAGGGAGAAAGAATGAAAAGGAGGAATATCCTCTGCACCACTGTGTGACTGGAAATTTAATAGAGAGAGAGAGAGGTAGAGAGGGAGAGAGAGAGATGGAGAGAGGGGGAGGGAGAGAGGATGAGAGAGGCAAAAGGCACAGAGACCGCATTGCTGTGCGGCTCTTAGCGAAAGCTATCAATTGTGAACTATGCTCACTACGGCATTCAGGGAGAGGAAGGGGAGGAGTCGAAAAGTGAGGGAGAGGGTGAACGAATGAGAGAGAGAGAGGTACATATATGAGGGGTTCTTCATTTGAATATTCACCTCCGCAGCCTGTACTGTGGAGATAGATGGGGTTATGGAGGTGAGGGGGAAGTGGTGCTGGGGGTGTGGTTGTATAAAGCTACGACATTTGAACTTAACATGGGTTAATGTGGGTGTAGCATGAACATTGATTGAGAGCAAATTCCACATGCAGTTTATTACTGAGAATAGCTATAGTATTGTGTTTTGTAATTCAACACAAGTCTTAAAGGTATGCATGGAAACAGGGTGACAGGATCCAGTGCATTTTACAACCGGTTGCTGAAGTTGAGTGATGTGAAGGGCCATAACAACAGTCAAGGAGCAGAGTATACACAAGGTGGAGTAGTGTCACTAAGTAACTCCCATTACTTTTAGATTAGGAGCCAAAGTATGAGAAAGACAGGACAAAGAACAGACTAATGGGACCACATGCCACACATGGCATCCCAATATACGTCATTGCTGTCAAAGGCTGCTATGTCCCCATAAAACCATTTGCTGTTATGTCTTTTCAGATGGTCCATGTTTTTTTTTTATCGATTTGTTGTCCATCTGTCATAACAAGCCGTATGCCATGATGCCACAACCTTAGATAACGTACCAAACTTTAAAACCCTAATTGAAAAGACAATGTCTTTGTATGTCTAGGAAACGTTCATCCTGCATTAAACCAATGTTGATTGGTCTGACATGTAAAGGTTTATGCCACAAAAGTACAACTGAAAATGTCCAGGGGGTAGTGAAATAGCATTCTTTGCCAAAAGGCCCAGTGGCAATATGCTCACTAACTGTGAGATGCGATTGTGAACCAGCAATATCCTGATCTGAAGACCACCACACTGCAGAGAAATCCGGTGCAACTTTTCCTGAAATGTGCAGAATCAATCAATGAATCGATCAATAGAGTGCTTAGTCACATCAAACACTTTACACTCTGTGACTACAGTTCGTGGCCGGCCATAGATGTATCTAGGTTCCCTCAAATCCACTGGACCTGAGTATAGCCCACTCACCCGGCATTACAGACCATAATGACATTAGTGCATCACAGCCATTTGTCTTGGAATATATATATATTAACCTTAATTTAACTAAGCAAGTCAGTTAAGAACAAATGTCTTGGAATATATATATATATTAACCTTAATTTAACAAAGCAAGTCAGTTAAGAACAAATTGTTATTTACAATGAGTTTCTTGATCATGGCCGTTCATAATCAATGGTTGGTTGGTCTTCTGTGGTCCATGTTGTGGTCTACGCTGACTTCGTGGCATTCAGCTGCAGACCAACGGAATGTGCGTAAACTGTCGCTTATGCTGGAGTGCGAAAATACTATGCCAAACGGGCGCCGTCTCGTTTGCTGCCTGCGCGCGTCTCCAAGGATGAGAAGATGCTTGGATGCATCCATTACGGATTTCGTTCTTATTTGAACTGACTACCGATTTAACTATGTTCATGTATACGTTGCTGCACCCTGTTCGTGTAGTTTGTGGGTTCTGCTTATGTTGAACGTGCTATCGGTGTATAAAGTCCTTTCGTTGCGTTGGTGCTGCGGAATACAAGAGAGCCGAGCTAACATCCGTGGAAGAGAGCTAATCAATTTAGAGAAGAGGAAAAGAGGGTTATAGTTAAGGGGTTGGGGAACTGACGAGAAGAGAGGGAACGAAAGGAGAGAGAACGTCGACCTCACACCCCAGAAATTGAAACAGAAAGGTATGAGTCTATTGGACGTAGGTGAAATGGCCGTCGTAGTCAACCTATTTGTTATTTTGGTATGATTCTGCGTATATCAGGTGGATATATTACCGTTTTATTTGCTCAAATTGCTTAGTATGAATGAATATCGGGGGAAACCATCGGGTTACAATTTAAAATGTTGGAAATCAAAGCTAATGTGTTGTAAGCCATTCTTAAGATAATTTCAAATAGAAAAGGTGCTGGAATCATACATCAGATTATTTTGTAACATATCTGCCTAATGTTAAATAACATTATTTTTGTTGCATTTGTTTAGTTTAGTCAAGGAGAGTCGATGCAAGCCATTTTGTAATGCAGAATTAGGCCTATTCTAATTTCAATTGCGTTCCAAAGGTGCGCCGTAGCGCGAGGCAAACTGCATTATTGGAATTATATGATCATTTATAGTCACCAGGGTTTATTGTGCTTTGGTCATACACTGAGGATAGATTACAACTATTTTTCATTTGAATGATATGGGAATGATCTAATTCGACTTTTTATTCCAATGATTTAGACTCTCAATTTTATGCTGTAAAATGACCAAATGAAGATTTAAAAAATCCCCTGCAAATGAAGTATAAGCCACCATTTTAACCGTAACATAATTTCCCCTATAAAACACTGATTTCAACTATTGTTTAAATAGTCTCATCCTGACCGGATTCCCACCTTCAACAACTCCGAATCCATTTAGTGTTGTCATAGTTACAGGAGATGATGTTTGCCTGCTGCACCTGTGTGGCTTTGTGTTAATCTCAGACCAGCTGTAAATATTAGGCCTAATTGAGCCTGGTATACAGGATCTCTCTTAATGCTCAGGTAGCCTTTAGCCTAAGAATATTCAAAGCCACAAATGCTAACACTTAAAAGACTGCTTGTGTAATGCTTTATAACTTGTTATACCCATATAGGCTATTAACCTTTTATACTGTCTCATAATAAGCTGTATAACAGGCTATATTAGGCCTATGTCTCTGTTATGTATCAACATTTCAACTGACTCAAAATGGCTGTTATTTAGTCATGATTAATATAAGACTATTATAATAGTCTACATTATAAAATGCATTATAACAGCATAATAATGCACATAATAGTTGCAGGCTTTTGATGTAAATTATAACCAAAGGCTATTTATGTAAGTGTCACCCCACAATAATCACCTCAACATGTGACCAGATCCAAAGAATAACGCATTGGTAGAATATGGTGATCACACAATAATCATGTGTTTGTATAACATTTGGTCAGCAGGTTGCAGATCATTTGTTTCTTCACGATTGAATGCTTTCTTCTCCCACGACTGATTGTGTGTAGTAGTACATGGGTGCCACCATGTAGAGAATGTTTTTCAGCAGAATCGGCAGAATGAATACACCTCTGATCACGAGTAAACACAGTTCACTTTCATTGCAGTCACGTTGTATTCCTTCTCGCATCTATGCGATCTCCTCCTCACCCCCATGTGGAGTTCAATGCACAACACATCAGCTGTATGTGACCCGGTGAAAAAACCCTTCCAAGCCAAACCGCTACATACAGCCTACATCATTGTCACCATATTAGCTAAAGTGACGTCATAGTCATCATAGCTAATATAACTAATGTGTTAGTAAACCCGCTACAATCATGCAGTAATGTTACAGTGTACAATACATTAGTCAAACCAAAAGTATACCTTAACTTGGAAGAGTTCCATGTGTTGTGTTGGAAAGTCATAGCTAGCTAGCTAACATAGCATCCCTTTGTTTGAGTAGGGTGTTTCAGTAGGCTAAACTAGATAGCTGCAATTGCTAGCTAAGTAAGTGAAACTGAAAGTGGAAAGAAATGACACTCTTTCTCCTTAAGTTTGGGAGAAATTAATTTGTTCAAAACTATTCAACTACTGTCTTTCTCTCTCTTTGAGTCAACTACTCACCACATGTTATGCACTGCTGTGCTAGCTATCATTTGATTGGGTGGACAACATGTCAGTTCATACTGTGAGAGCTCTGAAAGTTTGGAGGACATCCTCTGGAAGTTGTCATAATTACTGTGTAAGTCTATGGAAGGGGTTGAGAACCATGAGCCTCCTAGTATTGAAGTCAATGTACCCTGAGCTGTCCTCCAGCTACACCATGGTGCTACCCAACAGAGTGCTGTTGAGGCTACTGTAGACCTTCTTTGCAAATCGTGTGTTTTAATCAATTATTTGGTGACATGCTTGTATTTAGTATAGTTTTATCTAAAAATAATAACTTTTAAAATGCTTAAAATGTGTATTGTTATGAAATTCACTGAGGAGGATTGTCATCCCCTTCCTCCTCTGAGGAGCCTCCGCTGATATGTAACCAATTGACCCTAATAAGAGAATATGCACTATAGAATTGCACCATTGTACCATCGACAGTGCACAGAGTGTATGAAAGTGTCCTCAAAAAAAAGGATACATCTATGGACAACAATGTGTGTTCTGTTAGATATTTTGATGGCCTTGGAATGAGTCTTAGGGCTCGATTCAGTCCATATCGCTGAAGATAGAGCAGTAAACATTAAAGGCAATGTTCCCCCTTTGTCACAGACACTGCATTCACGGTAAACACTGCATATATCGGCTCAATCGGAAAATACCTTTACATTTAAATCACTCTATACCACGGCTCTTCCGCAATACGGATTGAATCGAGCCCTTAGTGAAGAGCAATCTCTCCCCTATCAAGCCATGGGTCTGGCTAATTAACTTGTTTTACAATGGTTTGTCTCTCTGTCGTCTTGTAAAGCCCAACATACAGTTCTTATATAATGAAAATGGAAATTTCATGAACAAGATCGGGCACGATAAAATGGGACATTTTCACAATTATGGACAGGCCCATTGTCTTAGAGGCATCATCCTGTAGTGTAGGCCCCACTTAGATTGTGAGCGGACACCACACACATTGAATATATTCCCCTTCTCCAATTCTACTGTCTGTTGCAAAGACCTGGAGGCTATGTTATGCACATTGACACAATAATAATTTGTCTCAATGTTGCAATTATAGTGGACGATCATGGATTGAAACTGTACTTTGGTGTGTGTGTGTGCTGGATTCAGTGGCGATTTTCGCATGTAAATCTTGGTAGGGGGAAAAAACATGTGAGATGCATGCCACCTAAGCCACTACACAACACAACATTAACAATGTTAACAATACATTAATTACACTATACACCTGGCTATCAGCGGAGCCTTGTCTGGCAGCGAAACAGTTTACTCAGCCTCATTTACTGCCTTTAAAAAACATAGCTTATATGGCTGACTTGCTTAAACTAATGTGGTTTCTACTGACAATTGAGATGCACAAACTATGGCATAAGGGTGACGACGAGCGGATAAGAGGCAATCCATAATTTCTATTAAGACATTAAAGACCGACGGTGACAGAATTCAGAAAATGGGCTGTTCTTACAGTGTTCTCCCTGTACACCAAGTCAGAACTGTAGGATAAATAAAGTGGTCATATAAGCTGACAATGAAAGCTCTTGCAATATTTGATGATTACATTTCTCAAAAACAGGTTATAGGCTACATGTCCACCACCAAGTCAGAACAGTAGGCAAAATTAAGGGGCTGAAAATAGACCAAATTATGAGGGGGAGGCACATGGGCTACTAACAACTTACTACACAACATGCACTTAGTATTACCTTATTAGCTACAGTATACATATCTCCCTGGCATATTACATAATTTATGAAGCAGCATACAATACATTTTTGGACTCACCTTGTTGTGCTGTGGTCACTTGAACAGGAAGGATGTGTGGCGGTCCTTCGTGGGTAAATGTTGTCATAAAACTTTGTCATCAAAGTCTGTCATTCCCTGGATTTATGGTGCTTTCAAGACAACTGGGAACTTGGGAAAAAAAGGTTGAATCATGATGACGTCAGTGCTCTTCAGGTCGTAGCTCTAGAAAGAGTCCCAAGTTCTGAGTTCAATGAAAGTTCAAAACGTATTTTCCCAGTCGTAGCTCATTTTTTCCAACTTCCCAATTGTCTTGAACTCACTAAAGTCAGATTTTGCACTTCCGAGTTAACAGTTGTTTTGAGTGCAGCACATATCATGCTTCATTGACAGCATGGTCAATGTTGAATGTTTATTATTTTCAACTAGGAAAAGAGACCCTTAATATTAGACTTGGGACCACACAGCCACTCCACTGAATAGCAGGCTAATGATTGCTTTGCAATGCTTGCAGTTAGCCACTGATTCCTTCCAAACCACTTATTGTTGAATTTGCGATTTCCAACTTGTAGAGTAATGTTTATGTCCAATGGCCAATGAGCACCAATACGTTGTATCTATAATTTATCTTCATTATTTATTTTCATATGACAAGGATTAAAAAGGATTTGCCAGTAGATTGTTGACTTGAGTCATGATGATGACCGCTAGGTAAGATTTTGAAAGTATAATGTTGACATGATCAGTCCAATCAAAGCTACTGTAGATATAACGTGATTTGACGTCATTTTATCTGTGGCCAATGACCTTGAGCCTTCTTGGATGGGCACTTCTAATGTAACTCTATGGCAGCACTCAAGGGGCTATAATTTTCAAGGTCCACCCTTAAACTTGGCGGTGACGTAGTGTCGCTATGAGTGACGGAACACTGAGCCAATCACGGCGCAACGCTCCGTATTTTCTGCTGGCTTGCCCCATCACCATAGAAAGCACTGAGCTAGGCTGAAACACCTGCATTTTGGAGCTGCGTTACCCAAGAAAACAAAAAAGAGACCATGCTTGTATGCAGCTTTATTAAGTCATTGATATACAGTACCAGTCAGACGTTTGGGCACACCTACTCATTCAAGAGTTTTTCTTTATTTTTACTATTTCCTACATTGTAGTGTAATAGTGAAGACGTCGTAACTATGAAATAACACATGGAATTATGTAGTAACCAAAAAAGTGTTAAACAAATCTAAATATATTTTAGATTTTAGATTCTTCATAGCGGCCACCCTTTGCAGCCAACCTTTGCCTTGATGACAGCAGTGCACACTCTTGGCATTCTCTCAACCAGCTTCACCTGGAATGCTTTTCCAACAGTCTTGAAGGAATTACAACATATGCTGAGCACTTGTTGGCTGCTTTTCCTTCACTCTGCAGTCCAAATCATCCAAACCATCTCAATTGGGTTGAGGTTGAGTGATTGTGGAGGCCAGGTCATCTGATGCATCATTCAATAACTCTCCTTCTTGGTCAAATAGCCCTTACACAGCCTGGAGGTGTGTTAGGTCATTGTATTGTTGAAAAGCAAATGATAGTCCAACTAAGCACAAACCAGATGCGATGGCGAATCGCTGCAGAATGCCGTGTGCCTTGAATTCTAAATAAATCACAGACAGTTTCACGAGCAAAGCACCCCCCACACCATCACATCTCCTCCTCTATGCGTCACAGTGGGTACCAC
Source organism: Oncorhynchus keta (assembly GCF_023373465.1). Lineage (NCBI taxonomy): Eukaryota > Metazoa > Chordata > Actinopteri > Salmoniformes > Salmonidae > Oncorhynchus > Oncorhynchus keta. Next base: position 44,801,548 of record NC_068444.1, read on the forward strand.
ACATGCGGAGATCATCCGTTCACCTACTCTGCGTCTCACTAGGACACTACAGTTGGAACCAAAAATCTCAAATTTTAACACAAATTTGGAATTTGGACAACAATCTCAAAACAGACTAAAGGACAAAATTCCCCAGTCTAATGTCCATTGCTTGTGTTTCTTGGCCCAAGCAAGTCTCTTCTTATTATTGGTGTCCTTTAGAAGTGGCTTCTTTGCAGCAAGTCATCCACGAAGGCCTGATTTACGGAGTCTCCTCTGGACAGTTGATGTTGAGATGTGTCTGTTTCTTGAACTCTGCAACGGATTTATTTGGCCTGCAATTTCTGAGGCGGGTAACTCTAATGAACTTTATCATCTGCAGTAGAGGTAACTCTGGGTCTTCATTTCCTGTGGCGATCCTCATCAGAGCCAGTTTCATCATAGCGCTTTACGGTTTTTGTGACTGCACTTGAAGAAACCTTCAAAGTTCTTGACATTTTCCGCGTTGACTGACCTTCATGTCTTAAAGTAAATATGGACAGTTGTGTCTCTTTGCTTATTTGAGCTGGTCATGCCATAATATGTACTTGGTCTTTTAGCAAATAGGGCTATCTTCTGTTTACCACTCCTTCCTGGCTCATACACATTAAGAAGGAAAGAAATTCCACAAATGAACTTTTAACAAGGCACACCTGTTAATTGAAATGCATTCCCGGTGACTACCTCATGAACCTGGTTGAGAGCATGCCAGAAGTTGCAAAGCTGTCATCAAGGCAAAGGGTGGCTACTTTGAATCATCTCAAATATAAAATATATTTTGATTTGTTTAACACTTTTTTTTGCTCACTACATGATTCCATATGTGTTATTTCATAGTTTTGATGTCTTCACTATTATTCTACAATGTACAAAATAGTCAAAATAAAGAAATCCTGGAATGAGTAGGTGTGTCCAAACTTTTGACTGGTATTTTATTTGTTTTTACATTGTTTGCAAACTGATATGTGACATGTATTAATGCCTAAATAACATGCAAAACAGGCAAGCACCCAGAACATTTTATTTTTTATTTTCTAGAAATGTAGTGCTCAAAACAGGTGGGCCTCTGCCCCACCTGCCCTGAATGACAGGTGGCTGGTGAGTGGCTGGTGAGAGGGTGAGTAAAGAACATTTCTGTAGACCTATAATTAACATATTCTTAATGGCTGCTAAGACAAGAAATATTTGAAAAGCGATTGATGTTTACCTAATCTGCTGCCTATACTGTATGCCGATTAGGATTCATGAAGAGTTTGTTTCCTGTTATTGTGAAAGGCAGGGTCGGCCTTCGTGTGCAATGCATACGTTTTGAGGGATCATCACTGAACCAGATACTGTGACATGTTGGTGTATGTGCAATTAGTTTCTTTCTTTCCCCTGTATATATGTTACGTTTCGTGTAAAAATATATTGGACTCACTGAGGCTACTCAATAATTATTACTATTACTGAGCTGTAATCCACCAGCCCAGTACTTCAGATTGGTTTGGGTGAATTATTTGAACACTTGTAAAGCACTTTCTTAATGACCCCTTTGTCAGAGAAGGAAATATACTATGACTACTGAGCAAGTGTGGGCTGTTGACATGCAGTCACTCGACCATGTAGTAGCCTACGGAACCCTAAAAGCTTGTGGCTTACGTGTTAATTGAGCAAAAAGAGAGACACTGATTTGTTGAAAACGACTGAAGTACATCTGCTAGCAAACTGCTAACTGCACAGTGCTAGAGTGGAATAGGATAGTGCACTGGGCAGTAAAACACAAGATGGTGTGTGAGTCCGGTGCCATAGCAACCAGGTTTCTAGGACCACATGAATGAACGGCACTGAATCGGAGAGAGGGTGTTTTGGGCTAACTCTAAACCTGGGTTCAAATCTGACTATTCACCAGAGAAGTATGATATGAATGTTTGAACAGCAGGGCCTTGACCTACATACATTATTTTATTGAAAGTCTCCATCTTTGTCGGTCTTAAAGGGACAGTACAGGGTAGTTTGTGTGGAGGAGGATGGAATGGGGTTCCCATGTTTGTATATATGCTAAGATGACCATGTTAGCTATTTTACTACCCAAATTCCGGCGCACAATTGGCCCAGCGTCATCCGGGTTAGGGTTTGGCCGGGGAAGGCCGTCATTATAAATAAGAATTTCTTCTTAATTAACTGACTTTCCTACATTAAAAAAATAAAGGTTAAATAAAAATTGAATTCACTGAATTCTATGTGGCAGAAACGACCAGGTAGAAATCATATAGTTGGTACACATCAATAACCTATAAATTACTTGTTTGTGTAAAAGAAATGCAGTATGTGTACATCCTGAGTAGCCTGATGGTATCACACGAGAGGTGCAGGGCTGAGTTGCTTAACAGAAAAACCTGTTCACTGTGTAATGGACTATTGAAATGACATTACACTCCCCTCCATATGTATTTGGATAGTGAGGGTAAATGTTTCATTTGGCTCTTTACTCCAGCATTTTAGATTTCAGATAGAATGTTTCATATTAGCCGACGGTACAGAATGTCACCTTTATAATCTTAGGGTATTTTAATACATATCTGTTTTGCTGTTTCGAAATTAAAGTGATTTATGTATCTAGTCCCCCCATTTGAAGAAGTTATAAGTATTTAGACATTGACTTATAGTGTTTTAGTAGTCAACTGTTTCGTATTTGGTCCCATATTCCTTGCACGCAATGACTACATTAAGCTTGTGACTCTACAAACTTGTTGGATGCGTTTGCGGTTTGTTTCTGTTTGTTTCTGTTTCTTTTCCCTAATAGGAACTGAATGGTAAATAATGTGTAATTTTATATTATTATGGATAATCACGAATGAGGCACAAAGATCATACCCCCCCCAAAAATGTTAACCTCCCTGTTATTGGTAACGATGAGAGATAAGCATCTTTTGTTGTAGCCTCTGAACAGCATCTCGCTCATCATTATTCATGATTCATTCATGATTTTTCTTAATCATGGCATTATCAGGATTAATCTAGAAGTGTTCAGAAACATCTAATCTACTCACTTAGAAATAACATTACTCCAGTCATCATTCACCGTTCAGTTACTATCGGGCAAAACACAACCTAATCAAATTTCAAATGCTCCCAACCAGTTTTTAGAGTCACAAGCTTGATGTAGTTACATTGTGTGCAAGGAATATGGACCAAATACTAGACTAGTTACATGAAGTGTTTTCCTTTCTAAATGGTAAAACAGATCATGTGCATGAGAATACCCTCAAATAAAGGGTGGCATTCCTTATTGTTGCCTCATATTAAACATTTGATCTCAAATCCAAATCCAAAATGCTAGAGTATAGAGCCAAATTAAAAATTCCTAAATACATATGAGGGAAGTGTAGAAGCAATACTAGGGGGTCCCTCAAGTTTAATTCAGGATCTTGCACCCCAGTCCAACCCTATAGGCCTATTGGAGGATGCAGACCAGTCAGGTGCAGATGCAGACCAGTCAGGAGAGGTGCAGATGCAGACCAGTCAGGAGAGGTGTAGATGCAGACCAGTCAGGAGAGGTGCAGATGCAGACCAGTCAGGAGAGGTGTAGATGCAGACCTATCAGGAGAGGTGTAGATGCAGACCAGTCAGGAGAGGTGTAGATGCAGACCAGTCAGGAGAGGTGTAGATGCAGACCAGTCAGGAGAGGTGCAGATAACTGGGTTACACTTTGGTGTGGCAGTACACCTCAGCAACTTTCACTGGGGACAAAGGGGACATGCCCCCCCCCCCAGTTTTATAGTTGGAATGTAATACAAAACGAGGCAACGTTGTGGTTGAATTTACCACAGGTGGACTCCAAACAAATTGTAGAAACATCTCAAAAACAGAGTGGCCTCCATCATTCTTAAATGGAAGAAGTTGGTCAGGGAGGTGACCAAGAATCCGATGGTCACTCAGACAGAGCTCTAGAGTTCCTCTGTGGAGATGGGAGAAACTTCCAGAAGGACAACCATCTCTGCAGTACTCCACCAATCAGGCCTTTACAGTAGCATGGCCAGATGGAAGCTACTCCTCAGTAAAAGGCACATCAAAGCCCGCATGGAGTTTGCCAAAAGGCACCTAAAGACACTCAGACCATGAGAAAAAAAATTCTCTGGTCTGATGAAACCAAGATTGAATTCTTTGGCCTGAATGCCAAGGGTCACGTCTGGAGGAAACCTTGCAACATCCCTACGGTGAAGCATGATGGTGTTAGCATCCTGTTGGGATGTTTTTCAGTGACAGGGACTGGGAGACTGGTCAGGATTGAGGGAAAGATGAACGGAGAAAAGTACAGAGAGATTCTTGATGAAAACTTGCTCCAGAGTGCTCAGAACCTCATACTGGGGTGAAGGTTCACCTTCCAACAGGACAATGACCCTAAGTACATAGCCAAGCCAATGCAGGAGTGGGTTCGGGACAAGTCTCTGAATGTCCTTGAGTTGCCCAGCCATAGCCCGGACTTGAACCCGATCGAACATCTCTGGAGAGACCAAGTACAGGTGTGCCAAGCATGTAACGTCATACACATTAAGACTCGAGGCTGTAATCACTGCCAAATGTGCTTAAACAAAGTACTGAGTAAAGGGTCTGAATACTTATGTAAATGTGATATTTCATTTCTTTATTTTAATACATTTGCAAAAACTGTTTAAAAAAAAACTGTTTTCGATTTGTCATTATGGGGTATTGTGTGGGATTGATGGGGGGGGACAATTCAATCCATTTTAGAATAAGGCTGTAACGACAAAAATGAATACATCTCACTCAAAGTAGTAGTAACATTTTGCATAAAAGTTATCTTACACCTTCCCCTCAGTCAGTTACAGGAAGCCCTCATTAATTGTGCAACATCGGTTGAGACTACCCAAGAATTGAACAATAACCATTCAGTTTTGGATTTGAAAACACACACTTTCAATAGGAATAATGACAAAATGTAACAAAATGTGGAAAAATTCAAAGGGTCTGAATACTTTCTGAACGCACCGTATATGAACATATTCAAGGAGGACACAGTGTTCTTGGGGACCTTCAATGCTGATGAAATGTTTTGGTGCCCTTCCCCAGATCTGTGCCTCAACACAATCCAGTATCTGAGCTCTACGGACAATTCCTTCAAACTCATGGCTTGGTTTTTGCTCTGGAATGCACTGTCAACTGTGGGACCTTATATAGACAAGTGCGTGCCTTTCCAAGTCATGTCCAATCAGTTGAATTTACCACAGGTGGACTCCAAACAAATTGTAGAAACATCTCAAAGATGATCAATGGAAACAGGATGCACCTGAGCTCAATTTTGAGTGTCATAGCAAAGGGTCTGAATACTTATGTAAATAAGGTATTACAGTTTTAAATTTGTAATATATCTGCAAAAATTCCTAAAAACCTGTTTTCACTTTGTCGTTATGGGTAGTGTGTGTAGATTGCTGAGGAAATGGTTTGATTTAATCCATTTTAGAATTAGCCTGTAATGTAACATAATGTGTAAAAAGTCGAGGGGTCTGAAAACTTTCCGAAGGCACAGTATATTATGTCCCCCCCACATCTAAAACCGAAGTTGCGTCCCTGCCCCTCAGTATCACAAAGCAGACCCCCCAGTTCTTAGTAATCAGTACAACCGATTGTGATTCAATGAATATCTGTCTTTCAGAACAATAGGGCTAGGTCACCATTTATTGGATGTGGGGAAACTTTTAGCTGTTTCCCTCATGTAGCAGTAGTTGTGTAACATTGATTTTAAAAATGGGTTATACTTCATTAAATATCATTTCAAACTGACAGTACAGTACTTGCTTGTTATTGTCTTTTAAAGTGATGTTGGTATGTGATCAAGGCTATTTATCTCTGCAAATACCTTTTCTCCACGCACATTACCGTGTGTATGATTGTGCTCATATAATACTCTCATCATTGAGTAATGAATCAAACGCTACATTTATTTCAAGACCAATATTTATTTTGCTCTAGGCCTGTGGTGCTTTGAGTTGTGACACACCTTAGCTTTCAAGTGAGCTCTTTAGAATTTTGTGATCCACCTTTTGAACAAGTATCAAGCCTCGACCAACATTTTTACCTCGACCTATGAATTAAATAGTAGGTGACTCACTAGTAGGCTCAAGAGCCTAATTTGTGAGAACCAATGCTCTAGTGTAAACCTGAAAGGTTACATGCTTTCAATGCATTTTGTCTATTGACCATCAATCTTGCAATTGCATTCCACATGATTAAATATTTCACAGTGCTTCTACAGTTACAGAGCTAATGTGTCAGTACTTATGCCTTGTTCAGTTGTCTGATCCCCTTTCTTTCTTTCTTTCTTTCTCGCTCTCTCTCCCTCCTACAGTGAGGAGCATCTACCCTCCATAGAGACACTCCTTTCAAGAGCCGATTCACCAAACATCTCCTTTTTTATTGGAATAATTGTCAGGGGACAATTATTAATTCTCTAAAAACAATATGCTGAAAAATAGACGGCATTCTATATTTAAACTGACATGAACAAAGTCAAGTGAGGAAATATAAATGATAAATCAAGTGACCATTTAATATCTAACAGCTCTTCATGGTTTTTAAAACGACTTGAAAGAGAAGAATAGAATGTACTGGTAAAATGAACATCAAGAGAACCGCTTAATTGTCTTGTATCAGAGGTGATTTATCAACATAATAGAACTAAGGGCGGGTCATGACCAATTTGCCATGCATGTTGTCATGATGACCAGCCCCTCCACCCCCTCCCCCCTCCTCTGGTTGGTCCAGCTTTTGCTGTGGCTTCACCACCATGGACCTCAGCTGACAGGGGCCGTGCCCCCATGTCCCAACCCCTGTAGCTGCTCCAATCAGGCAAGCCGCGTCATCTGTACAAGGAAGAGTTTAGAGGACGTACCGGACAGTATATCTGTGAACACAAGATACCTCAACTTACAAGAGAACACGATTCAGGTAAATATGCCTTTCTCTCATTACATTTACCCACGATTCATACATGTACGCATATGAACAGAGTATGCTTTACGGCAGAGAGGTTTCATATGGCTACAATGTACCAGCATGTTTTTATATCTCTCAACAGGTGATAAAGTCAGACACGTTCAAGCACCTGCGGCATTTGGAAATACTGCAGCTCTCCAAGAATCACATCCGACAGATTGAGGTGGGCGCGTTCAATGGCCTGCCAAACCTCAACACCCTTGAGCTCTTTGACAATCGCCTCACGCTGGTACCATCGCAGGCCTTTGAGTACCTCAGCAAGCTGCGGGAGCTCTGGCTACGGAACAACCCCATCGAGACACTGCCAGCGTACGCCTTTCACCGCGTTCCCTCCCTGCGCCGCCTCGACCTGGGCGAACTCAGAAAGCTGGACTACATCTCTGAGGCCGCCTTTGAGGGCCTGGTCAACTTGCGCTTCCTGAACCTGGGCATGTGCGGCCTGAAGGACATCCCCAACCTCACACCCTTGGTCAGACTGGAGGAGCTGGAGCTGTCAGGAAACCAGCTGGGGATCGTCAGGCCGGGCTCCTTCCAGGGCCTGGTGTCACTGCGCAAGCTGTGGCTCATGCACTCCAAGGTGACGGTCATTGAGCGCAATGCCTTCGACGACCTGAAGAACCTGGAGGAGCTCAACCTGTCCCACAACTCTCTGCATTCACTGCCCCACGACCTCTTCACCCCACTGCACCAGTTGGAGCGGGTGCACCTCAACCACAACCCCTGGGTGTGCAACTGCGATGTCCTGTGGCTCAGTTGGTGGCTCAAGGAGACAGTGCCCAGTAACACCACATGCTGTGCCCGTTGCCACGCGCCCCCAGTCCTGAAGGGCCGCTACATCGGTGAGCTGGACCAGAGCCACTTCACATGCTACGCTCCCGTCATCGTAGAGCCACCCACCGACCTCAATGTCACAGAGGGTATGGCCGCGGAGCTGAAGTGTCGCACTGGCACCTCCATGACGTCTGTCAACTGGCTCACCCCAAATGGCACCCTCATGACCCATGGATCGTACCGCGTCAGGATCTCAGTCCTTCACGACGGAACCCTGAATTTCACCAACGTTACTGTGCAGGACACGGGCCAATACACCTGCATGGTGACCAACTCCGCAGGCAACACCACAGCGACTGCAGTGCTCAACGTGTCCTCCTCCGACTCCAGCAACCCCTACAGCTTCTTCACCACCGTCACTGTTGAAACCGTGGAAACAAACAATGGTGAGGATGCTGGGAGGCAGTACATCAACGAAACCTACGTACCACCAGATTACCTGGGTCCCACTTTTTCAGGAGGGGTACTGGGTAAAGGCAGGGCTGGATTCACCATATCTCCATCTCGCTCTTCTCTCCACTCTTTCTCCCCGCGTGCCACCAGAAACACTGAAAATACAGTCACAGTGTCGATAATGGATGTCACAAACATTACTGGCCTGGACGACGTGATGAAGACCACCAAGATCATCATTGGCTGCTTTGTGGCCATCACCTTCATGGCAGCCGTGATGCTTGTGGTCTTCTACAAGCTGAGGAAGCAGCACCAGCTGCACAAGCACCATGGCCCCACCCGCGCTATTGAGATCATCAACGTGGAAGACGAGATTGGTGCCGGGGCCGGGAGCGGCATCTCAGGGGGATCGACCATGCAATCTGGGTGCGGAGGAGACGGAACATTGAGGATGCATCACCCGGAAATAGTCAACCTTCCCAACATTGGGCGATCAGAGCATCTTAACCATTACTACAAGGCCAATCATTTCAACAACAATGTGATGGGTCTGAGCATTGGGACAGGGGCAGGAGTCGGTACTCTAAGCAACAAGAACAATCTATCTCCACTTAACCAGCAAGGCCAGGATATCCCAATCTCCTGTACACAGGTTCCAATCCCCTCCGCCACTTTCCAGACCATGTCTGGAAATGGCACCAACACCAACCCTCTTTCTGTTTCTCCACCTCTGCCAATGTCCCTCCCCATGCCCCCCATGGGATTACATGGATCGATCAAGGGTTTCATGGGCCAGAACCAGAACCCACAAATGGAACCTCTTCTGTTCAAGGGAAACTCAAAGGAAAACGTTCAAGAGACTCAAATTTGAGAACAAAGAGTGAGGAAAGAGAGTGCAAGGGAACGACAGAGAGGGGATTGATGGCTGGTTTACGCACTGAATGATTAGACACTACAGTGCATTGACATTACACCAAGAGAGAGGATAGACTGACACCGCAATACACAAACGCATAGGCTGGTCAGCTAAAGTGTACTGAGCCAAGGATTACCACAGTGGGCCACTTGTGTTTGTAGTAACGGTCACGGCAATGGAGTTAAATATCGAACATCGCTACAATGTAAATCTGTGCCAAAGCAAATGTTTCTTGCAGTTTCTATGAGTTGTATTCACATAGAAGAAAGTACTGTGGCTCAATTCCCTAAGTCATTGTTGGCCAGTCTGTCAAGACATGCACAGCACGTACCACATTGAAGTTTGAGTTATGAGACATAACAGGACTAGACATTTCTAGTCATTTCTCTTTTACAGAAAACACTTGTGAAAGACACTCTGGTATAAACTCAATAGTCTCCCTTGAGGCCGTAGGTAGGCATAAATGGAAGGACAAAGGGTACAGTACAGTACGAATTACTGTGAAAATTCACAAATTCTATAAGTATATTTTCATTTGAGTATGTAACATTGCAGATTCCAATGCAGAGATATTTTGGAGGATGTATGAGCTGTAATAGTTTGTTTTGTGAATTATCAGGGGTGGTGATTGTGAAGGTTGAATTATACACTACATATGTTTTGAGTTTGGCTACTCATCCAAAACAGAAGGGCTCAATTGCAACACTCATTGTGATGCTATGAATTTGGCTTCCATGAATATTGTAAAATCGTAGGAGAGGTCCCCCAGTGTTCTGTAAGACAAGCTTTTGTCTGTGATAACTGGACAATTCTGTTCTGGTTTGTTTTGAGAGTATATCCCATATATTCCAGCAGGCTACTTGATTATTCAAATGAGAGCTTCAGGTGCCTGCATGTGCCATCAGCAAATGCAGGTGAAATAACTAAACAGTGAGCTAATATCATGCAAAGAATTGTATGGGCAATGGAAATGTTGACAAAGTGTAAAACAACAGATCAGTGGCAAGATATTTGCTAGAAGTGGGTAATTTGTTATGAACTCCTTTCTCATGGTGACCATTTTGATGCTACATAATGCCGTCAACAGGGTGATTAAAATGCCTGTCTTTGCCATGACATTCAGTCGGTGTGTTCAACCACCATATTTGGTTTGGTGTAACAGAAATGAATGATAATAGTATTTGGTTGTGTGACAGTTGGACAAACCACCTTTTTACAGTGTACCTTTCATGTGTTGATACCATTTAAAGCTTTGTGCATTTAAACTGTCTTCAATTATTTTTGCTTAGTTTGATATTATGTGTACAATTGTCTAGCCATGTATCATTCACATAAATGAATTAATCATATATCGAGGTCATGGAGGTCAGTGGAAACCAATTGAAAACAAACAATAGTTATAAAGAGTGGTACAGTAGGCTACATTTTTAAATACAGGTTGAACCTATATGGTATACGATTCACCCATTAGTCATCTTGGTAATCCTAGTATGATGTCTGTTCTTAAATATCTCATGACAGGCTTTTAGTCGTTCTAAGGAGAGAGTTACATTGGCATTAAAAGGACGCTTAAAGTGGCACAGAATCCAGTTTGTCTCCTGAAAAAGCTTCCGCTTCACTTCTTAACCTCAAGAAAATCTGAAAATGGTTGTTGCAATTGAGAGCGAACTGAACACGCCAACCATACTCAAGTGGAAGAGCGATTGTTGAGATTAGATGTATGTGTAACTGTAATATTACACACAGCAAGTAGTATTTTTGTATATGGAGGTGATCTTGCACCAACATGCTGCTCTGTGTGATTTGTTATTTCCTTTTGCTGCACCCCTCTCTCCTCGCAGAGCTGCATACATTTTCAGAGCTGGTGCCTTGAGTGAGTGGGGATGGTTGGTTCTTCTGGTTACTCCCGTAATGAGAAACAAAGGCGCATGTTTTGGGAAAATAATGATAACATGAATAATAATATGGTCAATTCTGATAGAACATATGATTATATCTGTTGTGTTAGACATTTACATAGGGCTTTCATTTAGTTTGATCAGGATTAGTATATGAAAACAACATGCAAAACTGTCGTCAACAACGGGTCAGTTTATAGGTTGCCCAACCAAGGAACTATGAGGGAGTTTTTCCTTTTACGTTTTACACCCAGTTTCAGTAATTATGGTACTTCTTCTGAAAAAGCGTGAAGTAGAATAATGATATAGTATTTTACTAATGTGGTCCGGCAGACACTTTTTGCGAGCAGGGTTCAACTGTTTCCCTACTGAGATGCTACTAGAATATAAATGAAGACTAAAAACTCCAACATATGGCTGCACTGGTGATGTGCTACATTTGGTAACTGCCCTGTCAGGTTTCAAAGAGCATATTAAATACCTCTGAGTGTGCTACATGAGAGTAAACCACAGAACAAGATCTTGGAATTATAATATTTGGCCCAATGTTTGATGATCAACATCGCAATTGTAGACATGTCACATTCATACCATTGGAGAAACTATGTCTATTATTAAGCTGTATTATTATTTATACATTTTGTATTATTGTTGTTATTATCATTATTATTATAAGGACCCTGTTACACCCTGAAATGAATGGTGTAGTAAATGTCTACCCAACAGGAATATGATGGAAGAAATGCACAACAGGAACAGTCACTACTAAACCAGTAACAACACCAGTAAAGAACACATGAACTTTGACAACTATGTCATCTTTACTCTACTTTACAAAAGAAGATGATGATGGCCTCTTGCAACAGATGGAATACTGAGTCTGTCATTGTCCCCCCACAGTAATGGAATACTGTATTGTAAACCACAAACTGACCTTTTGGTACGAGATTCCGTTTGATAAACAGAACAAGAAACTGAACTATGTTGTTTTCTGGAAAGCTTTTTAATGACGTGAAAGAAATGAAGTTAAGCTATAGCAAACATATAGATTTCTTTAAATGCAAAATAATAAAAGCATCATTTTTGTGTTCATTTGTTTAAAAGAATTCCGCAAGTGTTGGTTGTATCTAAAGTGTAATATTATTGATATGGTCATTATCAATGTACTGTCATCTGATGTCACTTATAAATCATAAACCCAGGGATACAAAATGGTGTAGTAGGAGGTTTGAAACATTGTACTACTTTTCTATTCAACTTTGGCCACATCAATACATATGGTATTTACACTTCTATGATTGTCTTACAATGACTGAGAGGTACTATACGTTGCTGTCGATGCCAGTTTGGCTTAACTTTCTGCCAGCTGTGAAGAATATTTCTCATTAAGAACTGTTCAACACACACAGTTCCAATTTCGTTTGGTTGTTTTCCCATCTTGAGCACCACATACTACAAAACACTTGAGTTTATCAGTTAAGCCAGGTAATATTCTGATGACATGATAATACATTAAGTTACGGCGTGGATTTTATAACACAAAAATGAAATGAATTCTGAACAATATCACTTCTTCTGTGTGTTTTGTCATTTTTAGTTTTCCGACCTCTTATGAAGAGAAGGGAGTAAGTACATCATTGACCACTAAGAACGGTGCCCATGTTAGGTCAGATTCACATCAATGGAAGTTGTGTCAGAGTCAATTCATTAAAAAATGTTTGTTGGACATGACTGTAAAAACACCAGCAAATCAGCTCCAAGTGATTTTAATTTAGGAAATCTGTTACAAAGTATTTCCACGCAAGGTTTGAAATGAGTATGTTTTAGTCTAATGTTATATCTGTTTGGGCTTCTTGCGGTCAATTTGCAGTTTAACAATAATTTATAATTATGTTTTGGCCCCATCCGCGCAAGAAAAAATTGTCCCATGGCTGAATGATTCCTGCTTTATGCCATTTGGACTACTAGTGTGCGGCCTAATGCAAGGATGGGCAACTGGAGGTCCCTTATGTAGGCCCACTGATCAATTTAAAAAAAAATGTTAGTCGATGTCTCCATTTACTGTTGGAAGTTAGAATAGTATAATATCATTTAGCAATTTCGCAATTTGGTTGTGCATCAGCAGTTTTTCTCTTGTTATGTCAGTCACTGGCTGTCACTCAATTAGCCATGTCAGGAAAAAAAAAAAGATATTGGTAAGTTAGTCTAGCAGCAAAATGTGTAGATTTTTAGCAATCGTACATTAAAACTGCAACATTTTCTCTCTGCCCCATGGCAAATTGTGTAGATTTGTAGCAATTGTACATTAAAACTGCAACATTTTCTCTCTGCCCCAGGGCAAAATGTGAAGAATTGCAGCAATCGTACATTAAAAGTGCAACTTTTTCTCTCTGCCCCATGGCAAAATGTGTAGATTTGTAGCAATCGTACAATAAAACTGCAACATGTTCTCTCTGCCCCATGACAAAATGTGAAGAATTTCAGCAATCGTACATTAAAACTGCAACATTTTCTCTCTGCCCTGTGGCTAAATGTGTAGATCTGTATCAATCGTACATTAAAACGGCAACATTTTCTCTCTGCCCTGTGGCTAAATGTGTAGATTTGTAGCAATCGTAGAGTAAAACTGCAACATTGTCTCGCTGCCCCATGGCAAAATGTGAAGAATTGCAGCAATCGTACATTAAGACCGCAACATTTTATTTCTGCCCCATGGCAAAATGTGTAGATTTGTAGCAATTGTACATTAAAACTGCAACTTTTTCTCTCTGCCCCATGGCAAAATGTGAAGAATTGCAGCAATTGTACATTAAAACTGCAACTTTTTCTCTCTGCCCCATGGCAAAATGTGAAGAATTGCAGCAATCGTACATTAAAACTGCAACATTTTCTCTCTGCCCCATGGCAAATTGTGTGGATTTGTAGCAATCGTACATTAAAACTGCAACATTTTCTCTCTGCCCCAGGGCAAAATGTGAAGTATTGCAGCAATCGTACATTAAAAGTGCAACGTTTTCTCTCTGCCCCATGGCAAAATGTGAAGAATTGCAGCAATTGTACATTAAAACCGCAACATTTTCTTTCTTCCCTATAGCAAAATGTTTAGATTTGTAGCAATCATACATTAAAATTGCAACATTTTCTCTCTGCCCCATGGCAAAATGTGAAGAATTGCAGCAATCGTACATTAAAACTGCAACATTTTCTCTCTGCCCCATGGCAAAATTTGAAGAACTGCAGCAATCGTACATTAAAAGTGCAACATTTTCTCTCTGCCCCATGGCAAAATGTGTAGATTTGTAGCAATCGTACATTAAAACTGCAACACTGTCTCGCTGCCCCATGGCAAAATGTGAAGAATTGCAGCAATCGTACATTAAAAGTGCAACATTTTATTTCTGCCCCATGGCAAAATGTGTAGATTTGTAGCAAGCGTACATTAAAACTGCAACATTTTCTCTCTGCCCCGTGGCAAAATGTGTAGATCTGTAGCAATCGTATATTCAAACTGCAACATTGTCTCTCTGCCCCATGGCAAAATGTGACGAATTGCAGAAATCGTACATTAAAACTGCAACATTTTCTCTCTGCCCCATGGCAAAATGTGAAGAATTGCAGCAATCGTACATTAAAACTGCAACATTTTCTCTCTGCCCCATGGCAAAATTTGAAGAATTGCAGCAATCGTACATTAAAAGTGCAACGTTTTCTCTCTGCCCCATGGCAAAATGTGTAGATTTGTAGCAATCGTACATTAAAACTGCAACATTTTCTCTCTGCCACATGGCAAAATGTGAAGAATTGCAGCAATTGTACCTTAAAACCGCAACATTTTCTCTCTGCCCCGTGGCTAAATGTGAAGAATTGCAATAATCGTACATTAAAACAGGGGAGACCTGCGGGCCACTGCAGCCCCCTATGATTAGTTCAGATGTTATAAAACTACTTACACCGCTGTGAGTAAGTACTCTTTGTTTTTGTGATGTTACTAGCATGCTGACGTGTACAGTAAGCACCACGGTAATAATACTTGAGGTGGCCTGACATACTGTCTTCATAATATTTACATAGGAACGGCAAATCTTTAGAAGACAGCACATGGTTTATTGTATGGTCTCAGTATGGTCAGAATGGAGTAACTGTCTGTGTTTTGCACCCAATTGGCCACAGAGTCATGGTTGAGAACAGCTATCTGCATCTGGTTCGTCATACAAAGGTAAATCTAACTCCCCATAACTGCTGGTATACGCCTACTGTACTGTAATCATAGTATGATCCACTTATTTGTCCCAGTTTCATAATGTTTATTGCAAATGGAATCCAACCAATATAAAAAAAAATGTTTATAGGCAAATAATGAATATACATTGGTGATCCATTTTCCATTTGGATCATTTTATGATTTGTGACGCTTACGCGCCATGTTTAACAAAGACTACTTTACATTTGGGACACTATTCGATTCTCTGGGGCATGTTTGTATGTGGTTGTCATCCTGCATCCTGAGATCCCTATTGGTCCCTGGACACTTCCTTTACATTCCTGTTTAAAGAAATTCCTGTTGGAACAAGCATCAAAATGCAGTACAGACAGGGGATCTGAAGAGAGAGATTGGTAGTTAGCGGTGAGCTGCCAGTAAGGATGGTGTTTATTAATAAGTTGAGGCAGATAACCTCGAGCTAATACGAGTCTTGAAAGCAATTGCACCCAAAACACCTTGAGGTGAAAATTCAAGTAGGGTAATTCATAACCTGTGAGTGTGTTGCCAATTTTCGAACACACTTTATGATCGATAATTCTTAGCATTAGCGTAAAGGAAAGAAATGTGAGTTAGCGAAAGAAAAACCACATACATAACATCTCTCATGCCGTATATATCTGCTTCTAAGTCGACAGAACAGGCAGATTTGAAGTAACACAAATTGTAATATTCTTAAGAGGCCGCGAAGAGAGCAGCGTAATGTGCCGTATGCGGCGGAGGAGAACACATTCAACACGCATCCAGACTAAAGGTTCAAGTGAAATGGAATGCAAAAATGTGATTCGAGGAACGTGTGATCTTAGAACACAGACATGCGTGGCAGCACAAGGTGGTCTTGAGAAAACACCATTCTCATCGCTCACAGCAAGGCACAGCCATATGTACTGGAGGCTCATTTTCTCATCCTCTAATTGTGACGTGACTAATTGAACTGAGAGGGGGACAAATTGTGTTTGTGGATGGGCGCAACTACCCTCCCCATCGCTGTCCCCTTTATCTGGATCCAAAACATGGATCTATCCTCTTCCTGAGCCTGCTCTCTTGCCCTCTTTTTCTTTTTCCATGCTATTGTTCCCTTCAAATTCAATAGCCTCACAGCACTGATTCTCAAGGGATTTCCTTCTCACTACCATGGCCCACAAAAAGACTATACATATACTGCAGCATCTGTTGGGAGACTGACATTAAATGAACTCCACCATGGTGCTGTGGAGACGAGGTGTCACAGTGTGTAAGCAGATACAGTAGTGCCTCTGCTCTGAAACCATGGAAATGTTGTTTTTCTGCTGTAGGGAGGTAGCACATGCCTACAGTACATGCATACAAGAGCAGTTTATGGTAGCTATATTCAAGTGTGGATGTAGCATGAACGGCTAGATCCTGGCTGTGAATTATGTGGCCTGTTAGGGAATTGAGTGACATGATCTGTGTGTGAGAGTTAGTGTGCGTATTAGGGTTATATTGTATTAAATACAATTATTTTGAGATAGTGATTTTTTTACACTCATAACTGCATATTTGGCTTTAGACTCGCCCAAAAAATAAAACACGGAGGAAAATGCCTTTTGTTTTAATTTTGATGGATGTTTTGTATCGTTTAATGCAAAAATGGGGTAGTGGGTTCGAGATGAGGGAGTAGGTTGATACAATTTATCTGGAGCCTGTGCCAACTCTTTTTATGATGATTCAGTCTGTTCATGTACCAACCTGAAACAAATGTTGTGGAATAAAATATGGACAATTATTGTTAAGAAATGCATGTGTTTGAATTCAAATGGAAACCTTTGCCTGTTTTGTTACCAGGAGGAATTTTGTGCATATTCCAATAACGTGTGCATATTCCAATAACGTGTGCATATTCCAATAACGTGTGCATATTCCAATAACATGTGTGCATATTCTAATAACATGTGTGCATATTCCAATAACGTGTGCATATCGCAATAACGTGTGCATATCCCAATAACATGTGTGCATATTCCAATAACGTGTGCATATTCCAATAACATGTGTGCATATTCCAATAACGTGTGCATATCGCAATAACGTGTGCATATCCCAATAACATGTGTGCATATTCCAATAACATGTGTGCATATTCCAATAACGTGTGTGCATATTCCAATAACATGTGTGCATATTCCAATAACATGTGTGCATATTCCAATAACATGTGTGCATATTCCAATAACATGTGTGCATATTCCAATAACATATTCCGAAGTCCGAAGTTTACACTTAGGTTGGAGTAATTAAAACTTGTTTTTCAACCACTCCATAAATGTCTTGTTAACAAACTATAGTTTTGACAAGTCGGTTAGGACATCTACTTTGTGCATGACACAAGTCATTTTTCCAACAATTGTTTACAGACAGATTATTTCACTTACAATTAATTCACTGTATCACAATTCCAGTGGGTCAGAAGTTTACATACACTAAGTTGACTGTGCCTTTAAAAGGCTTGGAAAATTCCAGACAATTATGTCATGGCTTTAGAAGCTTCTAATAGGCTAATTGACTTCTTTTGAGTCAATTGGAGGTGTACCTGTGGATGTATTTCAAGGCCTACCTTCAAACTCAGTGCCTCTTTGCTTGACATCATGGGAAAATCATAAGAAATCAGCCAAGATCTGAGAAAAGTAATTGGAGACCTCCACAAGACTGGTTCATCCTTGGGAACAATTTCCAAACGCCTGAAGGTACCACGTTCATCTGTACAAACAATAGTACGCAAGTATAAACACCATGGGGCCACGCAGCCGTCATACTGCTCAGAAAGGAGATGCGTTCTGTCTCCTAGAGATGAACATACTTTGGTGTGAAAAGTTCAAATCAATCCCAGAACAACAGCAAAGGACCGTGTGAAGATGCTGGAGGAAACAGGTACGAAATTATCTATATCCACAGTAAAATGAGTTCTATACCGACATAACATGAAAGGCCGCTCATCAAGGAAGAAGTCACTGCTCTAAAACCGCCATAAAAAAGCCAGACCACGGTTTGCAACTGCAGATGGGGACAAAGATCGTACTTTTTGGAGTAATGTCCTCTGGTCTGATGAATCAAAAATGTAACAGTTTGGCTATAATGACCATTGTTATGTTTAGAGGAAAAAGGGGGAGGCTTGCAAGCCGAAGAACACCATCCGAATCGTGAAGCACGGGGGTGGCAGCATCATGTTGTGGGGGTGCTTTGCTGCAGGAGGAACTGGTGCACTTCACAAAATAGATAGCATCATGAGGCAAGAAAATTATGTGGATATATTGAAGCAACATCTCAAGTTAAAGCTTGGTCGCAAATGGGTCTTCGAAATGGACCCCAGGCATACTTCCGATAGTTGTGGCAAAATTACTGCGTTGTCCTTAAGCCAAGGTGTCGGAGTGGCCACAAAGCCCCGACCTCAAGCCTATAGAAAATGTGTGGGTAGAACTGAAAAAGCATGTGCGAGCAAGGAGGCCTACAAACCTGACTTAGTTACACCAGCTCTGTAAAATTCACCCAACTTATATTGGGATGCTTGTGGAAGGCTACCCAAAATGTTTGATCTAGCCAACTTGACAGAACTGTGGGAAGAATGTCAACATGAGCCAGCATCCCTGTGAACACTTTCGACTCCTTGAGGGAAAAAGTGTATGTACCATCAGTGTACATGCCATGCATACATGATTTGAAAAATGTGATCTCTAAATGTTTATGTCTCCAAGTCTCTCCATTTCTAATGTTATTTTACGGTAACAGAATTTTATTTTCTTTTTTTTTAATGCTTTTTTGTTTAACTCTGATGTTTGTCTTTCCAGCAATCAAGCAATGGGTCAACCAACATATATTTTCCTTGCGATGCATCATGAACACACTAAAATAGCTCACACATTCAGAATGCATCAGTGCGTTCGGGTCTCATTCATAATGCATTCTGACTATGTAAGTTGTTACTAATACAGAACCTCTAACAAGCAAAGGGCCTCCATAAATACCTCACCAGCCCGTTAAAAGATGTTTGAGGTTAAAAAGGGATCCCTTGCCCTTTCGCGATTTCTCCATCGTCTCCAACATCCTAGTCTAGCATATGAACATGGCTTAAGTAGTAGATAATGTATGTTGGTATGCTAAGGTAAGTTAATGCACAATGTTGATATGTGTGGTTGGATTAATCTTGGAATAGACTACAGAATGCACCACTACTGCATATGGTACACTACAGTAGGACCTCTGGTTGCTGGATGATACAGTGAAGCTGCTTAGGGCCACAGTAGGATGGTAGCAAGAACGTGGATGAGGATTAAGGGGAAAGGGTGAAGGATTGTAAAGTGAAAAGTGGTCTAAAGGTCCATGTTTGGAGCTTACTCATTGAGTGGAGTGTTCACTTTTGAACCTGGTAACACAAGCTATGTTTCATTTGAATGCTTTTGCAAGTAAACATCGGGTTCACAATCTTGGTAATGTAGAAGTAGGCCTAAGTGACAAGTTTGTGCGAACCAGTGTCTTAGGCAGAAAACCATTGATGGTAAGGGCCAGAAAAAATGTAGGTGGGACAAAATGTGGTCACTCAAATCATTATCATACAATCATAGCCGACCCTGTGCCCTACTGTAATCAATCCCACACAACAAACCATTTAACATGTGCTTTTGCATTACAGAACAAACAGTCTTGTAGTCCTATGTAAATCCATGACTTGCATTGAACATACACCTCACACAGACCTACACATAATAAACCATACGTCTATAATTAATAGACTAAGAAAGACTACAACATAATGCCCTGATATAACAGTAATAATTTAACGTATACGCTAGGAGTCAGGAAGCAGGTGCAGAAGGTGAGTTTAATAATGAGAATACGCAGATAAACAAAACAAGAGAAGTGTACTGAATATGAACAAAAACCAATACTGCCTGAAGACTGAGGCTACTGAGGGCGAAATAAAGGGGAAGTAATCAAGGTAATGATGAAGTCCAGGTGTGTCTAATGTGGGTTGCCAGGACCGGTGGTGAGTAGACAGGAGAGAGGGAACGGTAGTTTGCATGATAAATAATCACAATAGGCAGCCATAGCCTATATAGACTAGAACAGTGATCCCCTACTGTGTCTTAGTCCGGATGAGTCAAAACGCCAAGTGAAATTCTCTCCTGGGACACGGTAGATCAATGTTTTGTGTGATATCAATTAAATGATCAATAACTTATAAAGGCAAACTAAAGTGCATGGGCGGAGAAGCACAGGGCAAAGTTCTATTTCAAAATAATTGTAAATCCCAAAATTATAGGATATAAGTATTGAATGGAAATAAATATTTTATCATGTATTTGCCCAACTTCCAAAATAATAAGAGAGGTCAGATTTTCTCCATGTAGGCCTACCCCTTATAAATAACTTTGAGTCCCTTATATTTGAGTCCCTTATATTTACACTCGGCTACAAGATAACACTGGCAATAGGTCATTTGTTGCAGTCTATTATTAGCGAGGCACATTGTGTAACAAATTGAAATAACATTATTTAGTTTTTCACTTGACTGATGATGTCTCAAGGGACGGAGGGAGAGAATGAGAGTTCAAGCGGAGAAGCGTGTTTCATGATTTCTGAAAGTGTTTAGTAAAAACAGTGTTGTCGTGCTGATCAGTGTCTCTGAATGTGCTGAAACGGTATTTAAGGCACACCATTAGATCAATGCAATCAGTGATTGCTATAAAGGGGGACTGGAGGCCCTTCATGGTGAAATAACTGATATCAAATAACTGGGTAAATTCTCCAACATCCTCTTCTATACATGGTCTCTTGAATAAAAAAAAAAGTGAGCTTTGTTCGGCCATTTTACTTGTTTTTGCTCGCCAAGTTGGCTATTGAGTTTTAGCTAGCTAACGGTGAGTAGTCTACACAGTGTAGCCTAACCTACACAGCGATAGCTACTGTTTACTGCACATGGTATCTGTAACGGAGACACTGGGAGTCAAGAAGCAGGTGTAAGTGGTGAGTTTAATAATGCAATGAACATGGAATGATACAAAACAAGAGTAGCGTCTGGACATGAAACATGACCAATACAGGGGGAATTAACCTAAGGGAGGGAACCAGTGAAGTGTTGGAGTCCAGGTGAGTCTCATAATGAGGCGCAGGTGCCCCTCCCCACCTTAGGAAAAGAACCAAAGGGAGTGACATACAGTGGGGGAATAAAGTATTTGATCCCCTGCTGATTTTGTACGTTTGCCCACTGACAAAGAAATGATCCATCTATAATTTTAATGGTAGGTTTATTTGAACAGTGAGAGACAGAATAACAACAACAAAAATCCAGAAAAACACATGTCAACAATGTTAGAAATTGATTTGCATTTTAATTAGGGAAATATGTACTTGACCCCCTCTCAATTAGAAAGATTTCTGGCTCCCAGGTATCTTTTATACAGGTAAAGAGCTGAGATTAGGAGCACAGTCTTAAAGGGAGTGCTCCTTATCTCAGTTTGTTACCTGTATAAAAGACACCTGTCCATAGAAGCAATCAATCAGATTCCAAACTTTTCACCATGGCCAAGACCAAAGAGCTCTCTAAGGAAGTCAGGGACAAGATTGTAGACCTACACAAGGCTGGAATGGGCTACAAGACCATGGAAGAAACACAAAATAACTGTCAATCTCCCTCGACCTAGGGCTCCATGCAAGATCTCACCTCGTGGAGTTGCAATGATCATGAGAACGGTGAGGAATCAGCCCAGAACTACACGGGAGGATCTTGTCAATGATCTCAAGGCAGCTGGGACCATAGTCACTAAGAAAACAATTGGTAACACACTATGCCGTGAAGGACTGAAATCCCTGCTCAAGAATACACATATACAGTAGGGAGAACAAGTATTTGATACACTGCCGATTTTGCAGGTTTTCCTCCTTACAAAGCATGTAGAGGTCTGTAGTTTTTTATCATAGGTATACTTCAACTGTGAGAGACGGAATCTAAAACAAAAATCCAGAAAAATACATTGTATGATTTTTAAGTAATTAATTTGCATTTTATTGCATGACATAAGTATTTGAACACCTACCAACAGCCACCTGTTCTCCATTCATTACCTGTATTAACTGCACCTGTTTGAACTCGTTACCCATATAAAAGACACCTGTCCACACACTCAATTGAACAGAATCCAACCTCTCCACAATGGCCAAGACCAGAGAGCTGTGTAAGGACATCAGGGATAAAATTGTAGACCTGCACAAGGCTGGGATGGACAATATGCAAGCAGATTGGTGAGAAGGCAACAACTGTTGGTGCAATTATTAGAAAATGGAAGAAGTTCAAGATGACGGTCAATCATCCTCGGTCTGGGGCTCCATGCATGATCTCACCTCGTGGGGCATCAATGATCATGAAGAAGGTGAGGGATCAGCCCAGAACTACACGGCACGACCTGGTCAATGACCTGAAGAGAGCTGGGACCACAGTCTCACAGGAAACCATTAGTAACACACTACGCCGTCATGGATTAAAATCCTGCAGCGCACGCAAGGTCCCCTTGCTCAAGCCAGCGCATGTGCAGGCCCGTCTGAAGTTTACCAATGACCATCTGGATGATCCAGAGGAGGAATGGGAGAAGGTCATTAAGACTGATGAGACAAAAATATAGCTTTTTGGTCGAAACACCACTCGCCGTGTTTGGAGGAAGAAGAAGGATGAGTACAACCCCAGGAACACCATCCCAACCGTGAAGCATGGAGGTGGAAACATCATTCTTTGGGGATGCTTTTCTGCAAAGGGGACAGGAGGACTGCACCGTATTGAGGGGAGGATGGATGGGGCCATGTATCGCTAGATCTTGGCCAACAACCTCCTTCCCTCAGTAGGAGCATTGAAGATGGGTCGTGGCTGGGTCTTCCAGCAAGATAACGACCCGAAACACACAGCCAGGGCAACTAAGGAGTGGCTCCGTAAAGAAGCATCTCGAGGTCCTGGAGTGGCCTAGCCAGTCTCCAGACCTGAACTCAATAGAAAATCTTTGGAGTGAGCTGAAAGTCCGTATTGCCCAGCGACAGCCCCGAAACCTAAAGATACTGGAGAAGGTCTGTATGGAGGAGTGGGCCAAAATCCCTGCTGCAGTGTGTGCAAACCTGGTCAAGAACTACAGGAAACGTATGATCTCTGTCATTGCAAACAAAGGTTTCTGTACCAAATATTAAGTTCTGCTTTTCTGATGTATCAAATACTTATGTCATGCAATAAAATACAAACGAATTACTTAAAAATCATACAATGTGATTTTCTGGATTTTTGTTTTAGATTCCGTCTCTCACAGTTGAAGTGTACCTATGATACAAATTACAGACCTCTACATGCTTTGAAAGTAGGAAAACCTGCAAAATCGGCAGTGTATCAAATACTTGTTCTCCCCACTGTACATGCCCGTCTGAAGTTTGCCAATGAACATCTGAAGGATTCAGAGGACAACTGGGTGAAAGTGTTGTGGTCAGATGAGACCAAAATGAAGCTATTTGGCATCAACTCAACTCGCCGTGTTTGGAGGAGGAGGAATGCTGCCTATGACGCCAAGAACACCATCCCCACCGTCAAACATGGAGGTGAAACATTATGCTTTGGGGGTGTTTTTCTGCCAAGGGGACAGCGACGATGGACGGGGCCATGTACCGTCAAATCTTGGGTGAGAACCTCCTTCCATGCGTTTTTCTGGATTTTTGTTGTTGTTATTCTGTCTCTCATTGTTCAAATAAACCTACCATTAAAATTATAGACGGATAATTTCTTTGTCAGTGGGCAAACGTACAAAATCAGCAGGGGATCAAATACTTCTTTCCCTCAGTGTAGATTTTCTGTACAGTACTAGATTTTATGTAAGATGTCCTTGAGTGTCCTGAAAGGCATCTGCCCAATAAAATGTATTATTATTATTATTGTCAATATCTAGTATATCCCTTTTGTTGTCCCATCTCCCCCCTACTGCTTGCTATGAATTATATCTGTTGGTGTATACATGTTTAGGCCAGTACTTGACTTGGACTGAAATAGGCTCTGTACTCATTTTGGGTGCCGGTACTGTTTATAGTTAGGTGCAGGAACTCCTTAATACTTTATCACTAATATTCCATTGGAATTCAAGCAGAAGAAAATTGTAAGTGCCGTTAATCAGTTCCGGTGAGCTCCTGCCCAAGTCAAGTACTGTGCTTAGGTAAAAAGACTAATAATATCACGTTTGGAACAATGACAAGTAGCGCATAATAAAAAAAATATATATATATATTATTCTTGTTTCTCAATCTGATTAATCTGATTGAGGCCCACCCGTGCCTACGCCCCTGCTGCAAACTCAACACTTGAGTGGGTCCTGGTTGTGTAGGTTGATGTGAGCCATGACCAGCCTTTCAAAGAACATCTGTAGCCATGAAATGCTTTGAAAGGCTCGTCATGGCTCACATCAACACCTTCATCCCAGACACCCTGGACGCATTCCAATTTGCAGACCGCCCCAACAGATCCACAGATGACGCAATCTCTAGTGCACTACACACTGCCCTCTCCCACCTGGACAAACGTAACACCTATGTGAGAATGCTGTTCGTTGACTACAGCTCAGCTTTCAACGCCATAGTGCCCCCCAAGCTCATAACTAAACTAAGGATCGTGGAATTAAACACCTCCATCTGCAACTGGAGCCATGACTTCCTGATGGGCATCCCCCAGGTGATGAGGGTAACCAACAACACATCTGCCACACTGACCCTCAACATGGGGGCCCCTCTGGGGTGTGTGCTTAGTCCCCTCCTGCACTCCCTGTTCAGTCTGGCTGCTCACAACTCCAACATTAAGTTTGATGACGACATGGCTGTGGTAGGCCTGATCACCGGCGACGATGAGGCAGCCGATAGGGAGGAGATCAGAGCCCTGGCAGTGTGGTGCCAGGACAACAATTTCTCCCTCAACAAGACAAAGGAGGGCCGAGCACTCCCCATTCCAAATCGATGGGGCTGTAGTGGAGCGGGTCAAGAGCTTCAAGTACCTCGGTTTCCACATCATTATTTAACCTTTATTTAACTAGGCAAGTAAGTTAAGGACAAACTACACCGTCCAAACCCGGAAGACGATGGGCCAAAGTACCAGAGTATCTGTAGTGACACCGAGTGACACTGAGATGCAATGCCTTAGACCACTGTGCCACTCGAGAGCCCATAAAATGTATCTCAAAAATGTATCTCATGGCCAGTACGGGGATCGTACTGTTTGGACTTATCATTGTCCAAACACAACAACACAGTTGTGAAGAAGGCACAACAACACCTCTTCCCCCTCAGGAGGCTGAGAAGATTTGGCCTGGGCCCTCAGATCCTCAGAAAGTTCTACAGCTGTAACATTGAGAGCATCTTGCCTGGCTGCCTCACCATTTGGTATGGCAACTGCTTGGTATCCGACCGCAAGGCGCTAGAGGGTTGTACATACGGCCCAGTAGATCACTGGGACTAAGCTCCCTAGCAACCAGGACCTCTATACCAGGCGGTGTCAGAGGAAAGCTCTACAACTTGTCAATGACTCCAGCCACCCAAGTCATAGACTGTTCTCTTTGCTACAAAACAGCAAGTGGTACCAGAGTGCCAAGTCTGGGGACAAAAGGTTTTTGTATTTGACGTATTTGATATAAGAATATGGGGTGGTCATAATGCACATCATTGTTTCTGCGTCTGCTGCCTCTCTGTGGTGTGTAGCTTAATATATTGATTCCTTTGTATTACTGTTGCAATTTTTATTACATTTGTTTTTGGACAGGTCCTCTTCTTTGACTATGATAAGAAAGAGAATAAGATTGTTTGAAGAAGCAAAGAGAAAAAGAAAAAAGAAAAGAAAGCAAAACAGAGATGTAGCAATTCTTGCTATGTCAGATATATTATGCGCAACATGATGAGATATGAAGGTAGAACAAGTTTCTCTCCCTCTCCACCTCTCTCGCTCTCTCACCCCTTTATCTATCTTTCTTTCTCTCTACCTGCTTCCTTATACTCCATTTGTCCTAAAGAAGGACATTTTTGTCCGATGGGGATAACAGTATTGACGTCAAGAGATGAGTTATTGATTGAGAAGAGAGGACAAAGATACAGTT
This sequence comes from Oncorhynchus keta, assembly GCF_023373465.1. Taxonomy (NCBI): domain Eukaryota; kingdom Metazoa; phylum Chordata; class Actinopteri; order Salmoniformes; family Salmonidae; genus Oncorhynchus; species Oncorhynchus keta. The sequence goes on from NC_068444.1 coordinate 44,827,963, forward strand.
GACATGCAGAATGTATATGAGACACCGTCGCCAACAATACAACAGTCCTCCTGTTTGTGGTAGTCATGAGACATGCATTGATGTCAATAGTGACACATATCTAATTGGATTTTGTGCACTTGTCTATCAGATGAATATTGGCAACAAGGACATCCAGATTATTTCCCCTTTATATTCCCTTTATATGGCCTTTAGTGGCACATGTCTGGTTTTCTTAATGAGTTGACATGATAAAACAAATTGGTATTACATACACCTACAGTGCCAGTCAAATATTTGGATACAAATACTGATTCAAGGGTTTTTCTTTATTTCTACTATTTTCTACATTGTAGAATAATAGTGAATTCATCATAACTATGAAATAACACATATGGAATCATGTAGAAACCAAAAAAGCGTCAAACAAATCAAAATAGATTTTTAGATTCTTCAATTTTTAGATTCTTCTTTGCCTTGATGACAGCTTTGCACAATCTTGGCATTCTCTCAACGAGCTTCACCTGGAATGTTTTTCCAACAGTCTTGAAGGAGTTCCCATATATGCTGAGCCCTGGTTGGCTGCTATTCCTTCACTCTGCAGTCCAACTCATCCCAAACAATCTCAACTGGGTTGAAGTCGGGTGAATGTGGAGACCAGGTCATCTGATGTACCACACCATCACTCCCCTTCTTGGTAAAATAGCCCTTAAACAGCCTGGAGGTGTGTTGGGTCATTGTCCTGTTGAAAAACAAATGATAGTTCCACTAAGCCCAAACCAGAAGGGATGGCGTATCGCTGCAGAATGCTTTGGTAGCCATGCTAGTTAAGTGTGCCTTAAATTCTAAATAGATCACAGACAGTGTCACCAACAACGCATCCCCACACCAGCACACCTCCTCCTCCATGCTTGGTAACCACACATTCGGAGATCATCCGTTCACCTACTTCGCATCTCACAAAGACAAGACAAAAAATCTCAAATTTTGACTTATCAGAACAAAGGACAGATTTCCACCGGTCTAATGTCCATTGCTCGTGTTTCTTGGCCCAATCAAGTATCTTCTTATTATTCGTGTCGTTTAGTAGTGGTTTGTTTGCAGCAATTCGACCACGAAGGCCTGATTCACGTAGTCTCCTCGAAACAGTTGATGTTGAGATGTGTCTGTTACTTGTAGTCTGTGAAGCGTTTATTTTGGCTGCAATTTCTGAGGCTGGTAACTAATGAACTTATCATCTGCAGCAGAGGTAACTCTGGGTCTACCTTTCCTGTGGAGGTCCTCATGAGAGCCAGTTTCAACATAGTGCTTGATAGTTTCTTCAAGTGAGTCGCAAAAACCATCAAAGTTCTTTAAATGTTCCGGAACACTGCCCCTCTGTGTCATTCAAACATACTTTTTTATTCTCAAGTCTCTTCTTATTGTTGTCCTTGAGTAGTGGTTTCTTTGCAGCAATTCGACTATGAAGGCTAGTTCTGGAAATTTTCCCAGATTGACTGACCTTCATGTCTTAAAGTAATGATGGACTGTCATTTCTCTTTGCTTATTTGAGCTGTTCTTGCCATAATATGAACTCAGTCATTTACCAAATAGGGCTACCTTCTGTATACCACCTCTACCTTTTCACAACACAAATGATTAGCTCAAACACATTGAGGAAATAAATTCCACAAATGTACTTTTAACAAGGCACATCTGTTAATTTAAATGCATTCCAGGTGACCACCTCATGAAGCTGGTTGAGAGAATGCCAAGAGTGTGCAAAGCTGTCATCAAGGCAACGGGTGGCAACTTTGAATAATCTCAAATCTCAAATATATTTTCATTTAACAATTATCTGGTTACCACATGACTCCATATGTGTTATTTCATGGTTTTGATGTCTTCACTATTATTCTAAAATGTAGAAAATAGTAAAAAAAAAAAAAAAAAACTTGAATGCGTAGGTGTGTCCAAACTTTTGACTGGTACTGTATGTAAAAGTGATATGTCAGTGGATTTTTAAAATAAAAAAGCAAAAATGTATAAAAACCTGCTTTGTCATTATGGGGTATTGTGTGTAGATTGAGGAAATACAATTAATTTAATACATTTTAGAATAAGGCTATAAGTCAAGGGGTCTGAATACTTTCCGAAGGCACTGTATACACATACTGTATATACAGGTAACTTCCAAAATAATGGAAACACTTGGTAAATGAGGTATGCAAAGTATACGGGAAAAAAGATGAACGCAACATGTAAAGTGTTGGTCCCATGTTTCATGAGCTGAAATAAAAGACACCAGAAATGTTTCATATGCACAAAAGGCTAATTCCTCTCAAATTTGTTTAGATCGTTGTTAGTGGAAATGTCAAATTTGACAAGATAATCCATCCACCTGACAGGTGTGGCATGTCAAGAAGTGATTAAACAGCATGACCATTACACAGGTTCACCTTGTGCTGGGGACAATAAAAGGCCACCCTAAAATGTGCAGTTTTGTCACACAACACAATGCCACAGATTTAGGGGAGTGTGCAATTGGCATGCCTAACTGCAGGAATGTCCACTAGAGCTGTTGCCAGAGAATTTTATCTTAACATCTCTACCAGTACATCCAACTGGCCCGACGACTAACCACGCCAGCCCAAGACCTCCGCATCCGGCTTCTTCACCTCCGGGATCGTCTGAGACCAGCCACCTGGACAGCTGATGAAACTGTGGGTTTGTACAACTGAAGAATTTCTGCAAAAACGGTCAGAAACCGTTTCATGGAAGCTCATCTGCGTGCTCGTCGTCCTCACCAGGGTCTTGACCTGACTGCAGTTTCGCGTCGGAACCGACTTCAGTGGGAATATGAACAGCTTTCATGGCCACTGGCCCGCTCGAGAAGTGTGCTCTTCACGGATGAATCCTGGTTTTAACTGTACTGTGCAGATGGAAAACAGTGTACGTGGCGTCGTGTGGGTGAGCGGTTTGCTGATGTCAACGTTGTGAAAGGAGTGCCCCATGGTGATGGTAGGGTTATGGTATGGGCAGGCATAAGCTACAGACAACAAACACAATTGCATTTTATCGATGGCAATTTAAAAGCAAAGAGATACTGTGACGAGATCCTAAGGCCCATTATTGTCGTGTCATTCATCCACCGTCATCACCTTATGTTTCAGCATGATAATGCAAGACTTCATGTCGCAAGGATCTGTACGCAATTCCTGGAAGTTGAAAATGTCCCAGTTCTTCCATGGCCTGCATACTCACCAGACATGTCACTCACTGAGCATGTTTGGGATGCTCTGGATCAGCGTGTATGACAGCGTGTTCCAGTTCTCGCCAGTATCCAGCAATTTTGCACAGCCATTCCACAGGACACAATCAACAGCCTGATCAACATTATGTGAAGGAGATGTGTCACGCTGCATGAGGCAAATGGTGGTCACCCAAATGCTGACTGTTTTTCTGATCCACGCCCCTACCTTTTCTTTAAGGTATCTGTGACCAACAGATGCATATCTGTATTCCCAATCATGTGAAATCCATAGATTAGGGCCTAACAACTTTATTTCAATTGACTGATTCCCTTATATGAACTGCAACTCAGTAAAATCTTTGAAATTCTTGCATGTTTCTTTTATATTTTTGTTCAGTGTATTTTGCAAGCAGGTTCTTCCACACAGGTGTGGTTCCTGAGTTAATTAAGCAATTAGCATCCCATCATGCTTAGGGTTATGTATACAAATGCTGGGCAGGCAATTATTTTGGACATTATTTTGGCTACCATGGCTATGCCCCCATCCACAGGGTGTGAGCGGTCACTGAATGGTTTGATGAGCATGAAAACCATGTAAACCATATGCCATGGCTGTCTCATTCACCAGATCTCAACCCAATTGAACACTTATGAATTCTGGAGCAGCTCCCAAGACAGCGTTTTCTATTACCATCAACAAAACCCCAAATGGTTGAAATCCTTGTGGAAGAATGGTGTCGCATCCCTCCAATAGAGTTCCAGACACTTGTAGAATCTATACCAAGTTGCATTGAAGCTGTTCTGGCTGATGGTGGCCAAACGTCCTATTTGAAAAACGTTATGTTGGTGTTTCCTTTATTTTGGTAGTTAAACTACTTGTACATGTCTGAGATTAAGTGCCGTTGTTATTACATTAATGGAAGGTGATCATAAGAAGTCAAAAGAATGAGCAGAATGCTATAGTCCTTTACTGTGTCCTGTGGAGACAGAGAGATATCGACACCAAGCAAGCTAAGATACCCAGCGACAATTATGTTAATGGGAGTGACATAAGTCTGGGCTCTGGGCGGCTCGACGAAGGGAGATTTGCCGTCGCCCCGGTCGGGCTATCATTAACATTGTTCACACATCCCCTCATTTTAGGCCCTGTTTCTGTCTACCCCTCCCCCTTCCTCCTCCCCTCTCTCCTTCTCCCTGCTCTGTCCTCCCTTTCTTTTTCTCACTGCAGTGTTGCTATAGCAACTGAGAAATGTGGGAATACCTCTGTCCTTCAGAGAAAGGGAGAGAGAGCAAGAGCGATAGAGGGGGGAGTGAGAGAGAGCAAGAGAGAGAGATTGAGCAAGGGGGAGAGGAAAGAAAGGGGTAAAGAAAGATAGAGGGAAAGAGAGAAAAAGAGGGGGAAGGAAGTGGCTAAAGGGACTGGTTAATTAAAAGACAGACTGGGTGGCTGACTCACTGACTGACTGAATGGACACTACTGGCTGTTACTTAGCCCCTGACTCACAGCGTTTGTCCCCCTTTCATATTCACTCTGACTGAAAGAGACTGTGTTATGAGGATTAACCCGACCAAGATGGAGAGTAGTCACACACGCCATGGAATTTGCATGCGCTTTTGCGCATGCCATTTGTTTTGTTGATCCATGTGTTCTAGATGTCTCCATTTGCAGTGGTGAGATTGCTGTTTCCATGACAACCGCGGCCTAAAATAGCTTGCTCTTTCTCTCTCGCTCTGTCTTTTTTAGTGGTCTCTCTCTCTCTTTTAACCTCAGCATTTTCTCTTACAGTCTTTCTCACAACCGTTCATTCCCATTGGAGCCTTATTGTGTTGAAATGCCCTGCACTATTTGGTAACATTCACTCGTCGGATGGATTTTGTGTATTCCTCCAACTCTCATCTCCCCTTTTTAGTGTCTCAGTCTCCCTGCACAGATTGTCAAAATGCACCAACTTCTCAGTTCCCATGACAACCATTGTGAAATCATGGCAATTATTTCAACAGACACAACAGACACATGTTGCTAAAGAAAAACATTTTTTTTTTACCACCACTTAAATGCAGTTCAGATGTCGTAGTCAGTGTATTATTGTGTGCACAGCAGGGGTAGGCCACTAGATTCAGCGGGGGGCCAATTTGTTCCGGAGAAGATGGCCGGGGCAGATCATAATTATAATCATTTGTACACTGCAAATTGAACACAAAATCAAAATAAATTGAAAATAACCATTTTATACCTTGATTACATTGAGACACGATCATATTTTTGGGGGGAGGGGGGAGATACTTGTGAACAGATTTCCAGTGTAATTATTTTTGGTGAATTCCTGGTGATTTTATATTTTGTGATCAAAACTCAAATCCCCCAAAACTTTCATAAAAAATATCGCCAGTTTTGTGTGTGCGTGTAGAAAAGTTTATAGATGGACGAACTGACCCAGACTTGTTTAACATTTGAATGTATGATAAATGTTTGTTTTTTTAGCTCCCTGTGGCCTATATGCTCCCATTTGTAGGTGGTGGAACTCAGATCCCAGTCAACTTGTATTAGGGGCACATTATCCCCTGTTCTCCTGTGTGTGTGAATGCATTTGTATCAGGTGGATTCTCTGACCCATTTCCACAGATTGATTAACTTTTTAACAGTTTACCGATGTACCAGCTAACAAGTAGTTGTGTTTGTGTGTGTGTGTGTGTGTGTGTGTGTGTGTGTGTGTGTGTGTGTGTGTGTGTGTGTGTGTGTGTGTGTGTGTGTGTGTGTGTGTGTGTGTGTGTGTGTGTGTGTGTGTGTGTGTGTGTGTGTGTACTGCTATACACACTCCTATTCTGTATAAATATAAACAGGTTAACAATATAATGGAATTATGAATAACTAAACACTAAAAGTCAGCTCACTTATTATTACCCTATTTTTACTGACCCACAAGGTGACTTTGATGCTAACAGATACTACCAGTTTGCTACGTCAGGGAAAACACTGCAAGCCATGTAATTTTGGGGCTAGGATATTCTCTGTAATGGGTCAGTTTCTACATGCATCCAATCTGGACCTCAGAAAACTCTGTGCTACCGTATGAGTCCAGGGAGATATCTGGGGTAGGATACGTTCCAGACACGCACCTGATGCTCGTGCACCCGCTTACACATTGGTAGAATATTTTAACTCCATAAGGCGTTAATGCGTCAACATGCTGAGCTATCTAAGTATCACATCTGTAATCATTACATGATCATTTTAGTATCTGTAAATATACAGATGCATCAGTTCAATAGATATCCTTACACGATATGTATTTTACCTGTTCAAGTGCCGAAATCATCGTGCTTCTTCACATGAAGGTGACATACAGTGCCTTCAGAAATTCACACCCCTTGACTTTTTCCACATGTTGTTGTGTTACAGCCTGAATTTAAAATGGATACATTGAGATTGTTTCTCACTGGCCTACAAAACAATACCCCATAATGTCAAAGTGGAATTATGTTTGTTGAAATGTTTGAAAATTCATAAAAAATGAAAAGCTGAAATGTGTTGAGTCAATAAGTATTCGACCTCGTGTCTCAATGGCCTATCTAAAATAACTTCAGGAGTAAAATTGTGCTTAATAAGTAACATAAGTTGCATGGACTCACTCTGTGTGCAATAATAATGTTAAAACATGATTTTTGAATGTCTTCCTCATCTGTATACTGCACACATACAATTATCTGTAAGGTCCCTCAGTCGAGCAATGAATTTCAAAAACAGACTCAACCACAAAGCCCAGGGTGGTTTTCCAATGCCTTGCAAACAAGGGCACCTATCTGTAGGCGGGTAAAACATAAGCAGACATTGAATATCCCTTTGAGCATGGTGAAGTTATTAATTACACGTTAGATGGTGTATCAATACACCTCGTCACTACAAAGATACAGGCATCCTTCCTAACTCAGTTGCCGGAGAGGAAGGAAACCGCTCAGGGATTTCACCATGAGGCCAATGGTGACTTTAAAACAGTTTAATGGCGGTAATTGGAGAAAACTGAGGATGGATAAACAACATAGTAGTTACTCCACAATACTAACCTAATTGACAGTGAAAAGAAGGAAGCCTGAACAGAATAAAAATATTCCAAAACATGCAGCCTTTTTACCACAAGGCACTGAAGTAATACTGCAAACACACATGGCAAACCAATTAACTTTTTGTTCTGAATACAAAGTGTTATGTTTGGGGCAAATCCACTACAACACATTACTGCGTACCACTCTCCATATTTTCAAGCATAGTGGTGGCTGCATCATGTTATGGGTATGGTTGTAATCATTAAGGACTGGGGAGTTTTTCAGGATACAATATTCACTGACTGGAGCTAAGCACAGGCAAAATACTACTGAAAAAACTGGGTCAGTCTGGTTTCCACCAGACACTGGGAGATACATTTACATTTCAGAAAGACAATAACCTAAAACACAAGGCCAAATCTACACTGGATTTGCTTACCAAGAAGACAGTGAATGATCCTGAGTGGCTGAGGTACAGCTTTGACTTAAATCTACTTGAAAATCTATGGCAAGACCTGAAACTTGTTGTATACAATGATCAACAACCAATTTGACAGAGCTTGAAGACATTTGAAAATGAAAATGGGCAAATGTTGCAGAATCCAGGTGTGGAAAGCACTTATAGACTTACCCAGAAAGACTCGCTGCTAAAAGTGCTTCTACAAAGTATTGACTCAGGGGTGTGAATACTTACGTAAATGAGATGTTGCTGAATTTCATTTTTAAAAATGTGCAGAAAAATTTCTAAAAACAGGTTTTCACTTTGTCATTATGGAGTATTGTAGAAAGGTGATTTTTTTTGTTGATTGAATCCATTTTGAATTCAGGCTGTAACCCAACAGAATGTGGAATAAGTCAAGTGGTATGAATACTTTCTGAAGGCACTGTATCTGATCATACATTTGCACTATATTCAGTAATATGCTATACAAGGCACTGAAAGGCAAACAAATTGCTATTTCCAAAGCACATCTCTGCTATTTCTGTAAAAAAAATGCAGCATAGCAAATCCAGAGCTCCAATCACAACACATGTTTTCTGTACAGTTGCAAACGTAGGTCAACGGAAAATAAATGTTGCACACCCTCACCCTCAGACCGGGACCGAGAGACGCAGAGGTCTAAGGCACGGTATCGCGTCACTACAGACCCGGGTTAGATCCCGGGCTGTATCACAACCAGCTGTGATCTGGAGACCCATAGAGCGGCGCTCAATTGGCCCAACATCGTCCGGTTTATGGGAGGGTTTGGCCGGGGTAGGCCGTCATTGTAACTAACCATTTGTTCTTAACTGACTGGCCTAGTTAAATAAAATAATAATAATCAAATAAAAACCTGCCTGCCCTCTTTGTTATATGCAATGGGTGCAGATTGGGTCGCCACCGGAGGTCCCTCACAGTCCAGACCCGTGGTAGTGTTGGTCTGTGATCCACTCCAAACCGTCATTGCAAAAATCATGAATCTAAATTGTGTTGATTTGGCAAGAAAACATTCTAAAATCACATCATTATAATCGACCTGCTTCATTTATGACGAGGAAACGAACTGGAACAATCAAGCCGGCTATCTTATATTAACCAGTCATACAAAATATGCCTAAATGTTTTAAAATGTTAGCTTTCACCTTGAGGCTTGATAAGGGGGAAAAAAAATTTTCCCTTAAGGGAAAGCAATTTCATTATTTATTAGCTAGCTACTTTATGCAACCAGTTAACTTTTACCCAAGCTCGCTAACCCTACTGTCTGCTGGACAAATTAGCTAACATTCTTGATTCCAGTTAATAGTCCAGCAGCATACCACCCTGCATACCACTACTGGCTTGCTTCTGAAGCTAAGCAGGGTAGGTCATGGTCATTTATTGGATGGGAGACCAGATGCTTCTGGAAGTGGTGTTGGAGGGCCAGTAGGAGGCACTCATTCCTCTGGTCTAAAACAATATTGCAATTCCCCATGGCAGTGACTGCCCTGTGTAGGGTGTGGTCTTTCAGATGGGATGTTAAACTGTTGTCCTGACTCTCTGAGGTCATTAAAGATCCCATAGCACTTATCATAAGAGTAGGGGTGTTAAACCCTGGTGTCCTGGCTAAATTTCCAATCTGGCCCTCAAACCATCACGGTCACCTAATAATCCCCAGTTTACAATTGGCTCATTCATCCCTGTCCTCTCCCTTGTAACTATTCCTCAGGTTGTTGCTGTAAATGTTCTCAGTCAACTCTGCTGGTAAAATAATGGATAAATAAAGTTACTGAGATAAATAAAACATCTCAAATTCGCTACTAACTTCTTTGAGGTATTTTCTGAACATCTTCTCACTTCTTTGTTTCTCTAGTTGTCAGTTTGAGCACACATCTTTTAAACATTAGGGTTAGGGTTAGGGTTAGCACTGTAGCCAGTAGCGTAGCATCAATAATCACCTCTTTCCTGCTGTGTTCTGCTGTGTTCCAACAAAAAAAGACAACTGTTGGAACACAGCAGAAAACAGCAGGAAAGAGGTGATTATTGATGCTACGCTACTGGTTACAGTGCTTTCAGCTTGCGGTTTGCACACACCTTCATACAAAAATGAGAACCAACTCTGAAATAATTATATGGATTTAATATTTGTCTAATTATTGAGCAAGTCCTCAAAAATCAAATTAGCGTCAGAAATTGTCCAAAACGCATATCGAGATCCTAATATGGACATCAGTCAAGAGCATATGCACTGTACGTGCTGAGAAAATATACTAGGTAGGCCTACAGTCAGTATTTGTCATTATATAGAGAAAATAAAATGTCCACATAGGCCTGTCTCAGGATATCTAATGAGTCATTATCCGGCCATACCATGTAACATATAGGGAATCCAAAAATGATTTGTGCAATGAAGAAAAATATGGATTTCATGTGCTGAAAACTCAGAAATGTATCAGAAATCATCGTTATTGTCAGGGTATCAAAAAGCATATGAAGATCCAGATATGGACCTCAGCCAAAAGAAGCAAATCTGTCATCAGTATAGCTTCATATCTTGAATGTGCAGATGTATATACTCAACACTTGCCAACAAGAGAGAGAAAATAGGATGTCACATATCTCCCCAGTAGGAGCAGTCCGGCATAGGAATGAATGGAATTCTATAGTGTTTCAATTAAATGTTTCAAGGGCAAAAGTATGTGTATTTAAGTATGTTAAAGTTGTAGTGAGGACAGTAACTTTACTCATCTCAAAAATGTATACTTTAAGGATTTTTTAAACATATTTTTTCATTTTGAATTTTTGTTTAGCTCACATAATATAATCTAAAAGCATGCATTACGGTGTCTGTAATATAATACATGTGGCAAAAACAAAAGTAGACATAAATAAATGCATTTCTATATGTTCCAAAATATTTTTGGACAATAGTGGGGGTGGAGATGGAGGCGAGGTGACTTCAACACTGCACTCTAGTACAGGGAGATCGGGAATGTACATTCTCCCTAGTCTGATAACTCTATGCAAGAGGTAAGTCACGTTTTGAAATACTGTCATATTTTTTCATATGTACAATGTGTACGAGTTGACTATGTACATTTCCTGATGTATATGGTATGTGTTTACGGTAGCTGTTAGATATCGGGGGCTTCCTGTGATGTGCTTTTGATATGTATGATGGCTGTGCAAGTGAGTTAGTTAGCATGCTTGAGATGTAATGGTTGTATTAGACCCTGTTTATACAGAATTGTTGTTACAGATTCATGCTATCGACAGCTAGCTAGACAGACCCACTGGCTGCTGGACAAATTAGCTACGTGTGTGTGTGGGGGGGGGGGGCTAAGTGAGGCACCAGATGAGAAATGATAGGCTACCAGTGAGCTTTTACCCCCGTTTTAAGCCCAGCTAGTTTGCTAGCCCCAGAAATTAGCTACGTGAATAATGATTCTCACTGCGCGGTATGGCTGTTACATAAAGGGAGCTATCCTTGTTTACAGATCATGTACTGAACTAATGAGAACTGCCTGGTATATTGGGTGGGGGGTACAATAAATGTAGCCTGAGGATATATGGTTTCCAGTTTACATGTGTGTGGTGTGTGGGGGGCAACAATTATCTTGGGAGCAACTGCACCTCCCTCAACCGCAAGGCTCTCCAGAGGGTAATGAGGTCTGCACAACGGATCACCGGTGGCAAACTGCCTGCCCTCCAGGAGACCTACACTGCCCGATGTCACAGGAAGGTCATACAGATCATCAAGGACAACAACCACCCGAGCCACTGCCTGTTCACCCCGCTATCATCCAGAAGGCGAGGTCAGTACAGGTGCATCAAAGCTGGGACCAAGAGACTGATAAACAGCTTCTATCTCAAGGTCATCAGACTGTTAAACAGACACCACTAACATAGAGTGGCTGCTGCCAACATATAGACTCACATCTCTGGCCACTTAATAAAGATATCACTAGTCACTTTAAATAATGGCACTTTAATAATGTTTACATATCCTACATTACTCATCTCGTATGTATATACTGTATTTTATACCTTCTATTGCATCTAGTCTATGCCGCACGGCCATTGCACATCCATATATTTATATGTACATATTCCTATTCCATCCCCGTACATTGTGTGTGTATAAGGTTGTCATTGTGAATTTGTTAGATTACTGTTAGATATTACTGCATTGTCGGAACTAGAAGCACAAGCATTTCGCTACACTTGCATTAACATCTGCTGACCATGTGTATGTGACCAATACAATTTGATTAGATTTTTTGGTCCATGTACGTCAAGGGAGAGCGAGAGATTGACAGAGATTGTGATTTTGAGCGGCAGTGTGAATTGGGATTAGGCATCACACGGGAGAGGGGAAGAGAGGCGGAAGAGAGGGGGTCAGGTCGGTGGCTTATGAAAGCAGCACATCCTTTAGTGCAACATGCACTAAATGTCAAGTCATATCTGTGTATAGCTTCACAGATGAGATGTACTACAATGGGCCCTTTTCTCATAGATGTCTTAAACCAGCTGTAAGCAATAAGTCTGAGTCTTATTACATAAACATTAAGGGAAAGGAACATTTACACTACATACTGTATGTTTTATACATATTATAATTTGTTACATGACAGGTCATCATTTAATGACATAAGGGTTCAAAACGAATGAACTATTATTAGTTCATTAACAACTATTAAACTTGTGGAATTAGAATCACCATTACATTGTTGCTATATTTGGAATTGCCAAATAGCATGTTTGTCACACCCTGATCTGTTTCACCTGTCTTTGTGCTTGTCTCCACCCCCTTCCAGGTAAAACCCCATCTGCCCCATTATCCCCTGTGTATTTATAATATATATATATAATATGTAATAATATAATAATATGTAATATATATAATATAAATATATTCCTACCTGTGTTTTATGTTTGTCTGTTGCCAGTTCGTCTTGTCTCGTCATGCCTACCAGCGTTTTTCCCGTACAGCGGTTTTCTTTCTCGTTCCTGTTTTCTAGTTTTCCCGCTTTTGACCATTTTGCCTGCCCTGACCCTGACCCTGAGCCTGGCTGCTGTACTGTACCTTGTGACACTGCCCTGGATGACTGACCTCTGCTGACCCTGAGCCCGCCTGCCGTTCTGTACCGTTCGGACTCTGCTTTGGATTACTGACCTCTGCCTGCCCTGTCGTTTTCCTGCACCCTGTTATTGTAATACATTTTGTTACTTTGTACTGTCTGCATCTGGGTCTTCTCCTGAGGTCTGATAATACTGCGTGAAAGTAGACTGAATTTGGCAGTATTTTTTTCATTGTCTATCAATATTTTCAGTTAACCTCTACAAGGCAACCCCACTGTTGCAGAAGTGAAGAAAAGGACAGAAAAGGTGGGGATCCCTGAAAACTTTGCGATACCTTTTCATTTCTTCTTGTTTCTCATCGACTGAATCCCACATTCTGAAATGTATTGTCACCGCAGTTATTTTCAGTTCTGCTTTACTGTTTTGGGTTAATTTTGAAATGTGATAGATTTACGACTTGATTTATGCTTGAGGGGAAAATGAGTAAATAAGATAATGTTGATAACCCATAATCATGTTGTATTTTTTGCTTGATGTAGTAGCCATGTATTAACCCAATGAATTAAGCTTAAATGAACCCCATTGTAGCCTGTTTATACTGGGTTCTAACATGGGCCCTTCGTCCTGATCTTTACCACATTCTGATTGTGCCCACTTTGTTTTCTGACTGTGATTAGATCTTCCTGTCCACCTCTGGAGGGGCCAGGATATCTGGTCAGAATGAGGACACAGTGGATGGATAAGAGACACATTTTAATACCATGTGTAGATGCAACGGCTACATTGTGCACAAAATCAGAATGTGTATAAGTTTAGAACAAAGAATGCATGTCGGAACCAGTGGGGTAAAGATTTTGGGTATCTGTACTTTACTTTACTATTTATACTGTATTTTTACAACTTTTACATTTACTTCATTTACATTCCTATAGAAAATAATGTACTTTCTACTCCATACATTTCTCTGACACCCAAAAGTACTCATTACATTTTGAATGTAAGCATGACAGGAAAATTGTCAAATTCACATACTTATCAAGAGAACATCCCTGGTCATCCCTAACTGCCTCTGATCTGGCAGACTCACTGAACACATTATTACTGGTTTTTATATGATATCTGATTTCTGGAGTGTGCCTCTGGCTATCCGTCAATAAATAAAAAAACAAGAAAATTCTGCCGTCTGGTCTGCTTTAATATAAGGAATTTGAAATGATTTATACTTTTACTTTTGATACTTAAGTATATTCAAAATTAAAAACTTTTAGACTTTTACTCAGGTAGTATTTTACTGGGTTACTTTCACCTTTACTTGAGTCATTTTCTATCTTTTACTGAAGTATGACAATTTTTGTCCACCACTGGTTAGCACCAGGTAAAAACAAGGCTTTTGTTGGTTTAATTGCACCAGACATATGACTTGTGTAATTTGTCAAGGCGATCGATCCCCCATCAAGTCGTTTCCCATCGACCCTCACGTAGAAGAAATGTGGATGCAAGTCTTTGGGCAGGTAACTGAGGTATAGAATCCTCTGAGTATGCAATGACAATGATATTTCCAAAAACATATCCCAGTGCATATATTTGTATTATGAATGTTCCTGTAACAACTATAAACTCAATTAAGCATGCACACACATTTTCCTCAGTTACTTTGTAGACCCAGAATATTGTTGACCCATTTGAAGGAGTCTGCCATGAAACGTTATATAATCCTGTACCACATCAAAAACAAGCAATATTATCACAGAAATATCAAAAAACATCTTCTTTGTATAACTTCTTACTTGACCTAGCAGTTTGACTTGGGCAGGTTTCTAAAGAAGCACAACTGACACATCCACAGTGAAGACTACAACAGCAAAGGGGTGTGTTACTGCAGCCTAAACGTGTACGTATTACATAGGAGAGAAAGTACACTTTTTACCATGTGGTGCTCGTTGACTGTGGCTTTAAACAGCTTGGAAAATTCCAGACAATTATGTCATGGCTTTAGAAGCTTCTGATAGGCTAATTGACATAATTTGAGTCAATTGGAGGTGTACCTGTGGATGTATTTCAAGGCCTCCCATCAAACTCTGCCTCTTTGCTTGGCATTATGGGGAAAATCATAGGAAATCAACCAAGACTCAGAAATCAGCCAAAATTGTAGACCTCCACAAGTCTGGTTCATCCTTGGGAGCAATTTCCAAATGCCTGAGAGTATAAACACCATGGGACCACACAGCTGTCATACCGCTCAGGAAGGAGACGCGTTCTGTCTCCTGGAGATGAACGTACTTTGGTGCAAAAAGTGCAAAACATTCCCAGAACAACAGCAAAGGACCTTGTGAAGATGCTGGAGGAAACCGGGACAAACGTATCTATATCAACAGTAAAACAAGTCCTATATCGACATAAGCTGAAAGGCCGCACAGCAAGGAGGAAGCCACTGCTCCAAAACCAGCATACAAAAAGCCAGACTACGGTTTGCAGCTACACATGAGGACAAAGATTGTACTTTATGGAGAAATGTCCTCTGGTCTGATGACCAAAAAAATAGAACTGTTTGTCCATAATGACCATCGTTATATTTGGAGGATAAATGGGGGGGCTTGCAAGCCGAAGAATACATCCCAACCGTGAAGCACGGGGGTGGCAGCATCGGCAGAAGTCAACATCTTCATATCTCAACTAATTCTCATGGTTTGTCCAGCCGTTTGAGATTGAACAGCTAGCTATACGATTTTGAATGCTTCCCAGTCTGGATGACCTGGAATGATACAGAGAAGATTACTAATGTTCACAAGCTTTGTCTTCCTTCTCAGGCTCATGGTCTGTGCTCTAAGTCAACTCGCCAATTTGCCTGTCTCTAAAGAGAAGTGCAGGCTGTAGCCCTCTGGCTGGATAGAGCGGATTAGGAATACCTCCTGCCAATAAAAAGTTACAGCTGTTTATTAGAGTTTGGAGTTACACAAAGTAGCTAGCTAAAGTCAGCTGACAGCGCTTGGTTTCATCATTGAGCAGCTCAAACAGAGTGGTTGCTATGGATACTCACAGATGCAGAGGAGCGCATTGGCAGTATAACTGATGTGAAATGGCTAGCTAGTTAGCGGGGTGTGCGCTAATAGCGGTTCAATCGGTGATGTCATTTGCTCTGAGACCTTGAAGTAGTGGTTCCCCTTGCTCTGCAAGGGCTGTGGCTTTTGTGGAGTGAGGGGTAACGATGCTTCGTGGGTGTCAGTTGTTGATGTGTGCAGAGGGTACCTGGTTCGAGCCCGGCGAGGGGACGGACTAAAGTTAAACTGTTACAGCAGCATAGGCAATAATTATGACGAGGGTGTAGAGAGTGACCACAGCCACATAACTACTGACAACTGACCACAAGCACTTACGACAACACAACTACTGACCACAACCACACAACTAGTGACCACAACCACACAACTACTGACTACAATTACTGACCACAACCACACAACTGCTGACCACAACCACACAACTGGTGACCAGACAACTACTGACCACATAGCAACTATGCAAAAATAATTAATGACTGGGTCGTTCGTGTCTGTAGCAACATAACCAAAATAACTAACAACCAGATTTTTCTCAGACTGTATCTTCCAGTGGTAGAATAAAATTACATAAATTGACTTATCCCCCAAAAATGTTTTAATGAAAATATGTAATTTATTGCTATTTTAATATTTTGGTAACAGTTTTATAAAAGCCGTAAGGCACGCGATGCAGTGCTGTATCATGAATACAGTCACAGGTAAATCAGTTGACTCGCCATTGACCTGTGACTATTCACGATACAGCACAGCCTCGCGTACCTTAATGCTTCGTTATTAAAAAAATGTCAAAAACGCGCTCCAGCCGGTGTCGATAGTCCAAGTCGGTATTCATGTAATAATACTCCCACAAATTGAAAAACATCTACATTCTTTCCTATTGACCCACATTGAAAAAAAAGCCAATTCATTGTTGATTTTTTTTGTTATAAAGAAATAACAAAACATGCCAAAAATCTGCTGTGTTGTTCAATGTAGATGTAGCCAGGTCCAAAATCCCGACCTACGGGTTGCAAGTAGGGAAATGGAGCCTGCGAGAAGAGCCTTGTGGCTTCAGTCTATTCGTGTGGGCGAGTGGGAAATATGAGAACGCAGTATCATTTCATCACAGGTAAGACATTTTACTTGTTTGTTCCCAACTTGAAGCTTTATAGTCTGTTTTTTGGGGTTGTTTGTCTTGCCTAGCTTTACGTTCTGGTTGGTAGCTAGCTAGCACTCGGGCACACAAGTGGCTGCAAGCATTGTCATGAAAATCAAATCAAACTGTTTTATTTGTCACATGCGCCGAATACAACAGGTATGAAGGTAGTAACCGTACAGTGAAATGCTTACTTACAAGCCCTTAACCAACAATACAGTTTTAAGAAAGAAATGCAAAAATAAATAAATAAAAGTAACAAATAATTAAAGAGCAGCAGTAAAATAACAATAGCGAGGCTATATACAGGGTGCACTGGTACAGTGTCAATGGCCAGGGGCACCGATTAGTCAAGGAAATTGAGGTAATGTGTACATATAGGTAGAGTTATTAAAGTGACTATGCATAGATAATTAACAGAGAGTAGCACCAGCATAAAAAGGGGGCAATGCAATAGTCTGGGTAGCCATTTGATTAGATGTTCAGGAGTCTTATGGCTTGGGGGTAGAAACTGTTTAGAAACCTCTTAGACCTAGATTTGGCGCATACCATGGGGAAGCAGAGAGAATAGTCTGTGACTAGGGTGGCTGGAGTCTTTGACAATTTTTAGGGCCTTCCTCTGACACCGCCTGGTATAGAGGTCCCGGATGGCAGGAAGCTTGGCCCCAGTGATGTCCTGGGCCGTACGCACTACCCTCTGTAGTGCCTTGCGGTCAGAGGCCGAGCAGTTGCCATACCAGGCAGTGATGCAACCAGTCAGTCATGCTCTCGATGGTGCAGCTGTAGAAACTTTTGAGGATCTGAGGACCCATGCCAAATCTTTTCAGTCTCCAGAGGGGGAATAGGTTGAGAATGAAAATGGGGGCGTGCTCGGTCCTAATTTTCCTGTAGTCCACAATCATCTCCTTTGTCTTGATCATGTTGAG
Source organism: Oncorhynchus keta (assembly GCF_023373465.1). Lineage (NCBI taxonomy): Eukaryota > Metazoa > Chordata > Actinopteri > Salmoniformes > Salmonidae > Oncorhynchus > Oncorhynchus keta. The sequence goes on from NC_068444.1 coordinate 44,845,874, forward strand.
AGAGAGGAGGTTGTCCTGGCACCACATGGCCAGTTTTCTGACCACCTCCGTATAGGCTGTCTTGTCGTTGTCGGTGATCTGTCCTACCACTGTTGTGTCATCAGCAAACTTAATAATGGTGTTGGAGTCGTGCCTGGCCGTGCAGTCATAAGTGAACAGGGGGTATAGGAGGTGACTGAGCATGCCCCCGTGATGGATTAGCGTGATGGATGTGTTATTGCCTACCCTTACCACCTGGGCGTGGCCTGTCCGGAAGTCCACTATCCAGTTGCAGAGGGAGGTGTTTTGTCCAAGGGTCCTTAGCTTATTGATGAGCTTGGAGGGCATATTATTGGAGCTTGGTGTTGAACGCTGAGCTGGAGTCAATGAATAACATTCTCACATAGGTGTTCCTTTTGTCCAGGTGTGAAAGGGCAGTGTGGAGTGCAATAGAGACTGCATCATCTGTGGATCTATTGGGGCCGTATGCAAATTGGAGTGGGTCTAGGGTTTCTGGGATAATGGTGTTGATGTGAGCCATGACCAGCCTTTCAAAGCACTTCATGGCTACAGACGTGAGTGCTACGGGTCGGTAGTAATTTAGGCAGGTTACCATAGTGTTCTTGGGCACAGGGTCTATGGTGGTCTGATTGAAACATGTTGGTATTACAGACAGGGAGAGGTTAATTGAAAATGTCAATGAAGACACTTGCCAGTTGGTCAGCACATGCTCAGAGTACACATCCTGGTAATCCATCTGGCCCTGTTGCCTTGTGAATGTTGACCTGTTTAAAGGTCTGAGTCACATCGGCTACAGAGAGCGTGATCACACAGTCTTCCGGAACAGCTGATGCTCTCATGTTTCAGTGTTACTTGCCTCGAAGCGAGCATAGAAGTACTTTAGCTCGTCTGGTATGCTCGTGTCACTGGGAAGCTTGTGGCTGTGCTTCCCTTTTAGGTCTGCAGTAGTTTGCAAGCCCTGCCACATTGGATAAACGTCAGAGCTGGTGTAGTATGATTCAATCTTAGTCCAGTATTGATGCTTTGCCTGTATGATTGTTCATTGGAGGGCATAGCAGGATTTGTTATATGCTTCCTGGTTAGTCCCGCTGCTTGAAAACGGAAGCTCTACCCTTTAACTCAGTGCGGATGTTGCCTGTAATCCATGGCTTCTGGTTGGGGTATGTACGCACAGTCACTGTGGAGACGACATCATCAATGCACTTATTGATGAAGCCAGGGACTGATGTGCAATCCTCAATGCAATTGGAAGAATGCCAAAACATATGCCAGTCTGTGCTCACAAAAAAGTCCTGTAGCTTAGCATCTGCTTCATCTGACCACTTTTTTATAGACCTATCATTTGTGCTTCCTGCTTTAGTTTTTACTTGTAAGCAGGAATCAGGAGGTTAGAATTATGGTCTGATTTGCCAAATGGAGGGTGGAGGGTGAGGGAGAGCTTTGTATGCGTCTCTGTGTGTGGAGTAAAGGTGGTCTAGAGTGTTTTTCCCCTCTGGGTGCACATGTAACATGCTGGTAGAAATGAGGTAAAATTGATTTAAGTTTTCCCGCATTAAAGTCCCCAGCCACAAGGAGCGCAGCCTCTGGATGAGTGTTTTCCTGCTTGCTTATGGCCGTATACAGTTCATTGAGTGCGGTCTTAGTGCCAGCATCGGTTTGTGGTGGTAAATAGACAGCCCCGAAGAATATAGATGAAAATTCTCTTGGTAGGTAGTGTGGTCTTCAGCTTATAATGAGATACCCAACCTCAGGCGATCAAAACCTTGAGACTTCCTTAGATATTGTGCACCAGCTGTTGTTTACAAATATACATAGACTGCCACCCCTTGTCTTACCAGAGGCTGCTGTTTTATTCTGCCTATACAGTGTATAATAATAAACAGGTCACTGACCATCTCGAATCCCACCGTACCTTCTCCGCTGTGCAATCTGGTTTCCGAGCCGGTCACGGGTGCACCTCAGCCACACTCAAGGTACTAAATGATATCATAACCGCCATCGATAAAAGACAGTACTGTGCAGCCGTCTTCATCGACCTCGCCAAGGCTTTCGACTCTGTCAATCACCAAATTCTTATCGGCAGACTCAACAGCCTCGGTTTTTCGGATGACTGCCTTGCCTGGTTCACCAATTACTTTGCAGACAGAGTTCAGTGTGTCAAATCGGAGGGCATGCTGTCCGGTCCTCTGGCAGTCTCTATGGGGGTGCCACAGGGTTCAATTCTCGGGCCGACTCTTTTCTCTGTATATATCAATGATGTTGCTCTTGCTGCGGGCGATTCCCTGATCCACCTCTACGCAGACGACACCATTCTATATACTTTCGGCCCGTCATTGGACACTGTGCTATCCAACCTCCAAACGAGCTTCAATGCCATACAGCACTCCTTCCGTGGCCTCCAACTGCTCCTAAACGCGAGTAAAACCAAATGCATGCTTTTCAACCGATCGCTGCCTGCACCCGCATGCCCGACTAGCATCACCACCCTGGATGGTTCCAACCTTGAATATGTGGACATCTATAAGTACCTAGGTGTCTGGCTAGACTGCAAACTCTCCTTCCAGACTCACATCAAACATCTCCAATCAAAAATCAAATCCAGAGTCGGCTTTCTATTCCGCAACAAAGCCTCCTTCACTCACGCTGCCAAGCTTACCCTAGTAAAACTGACTATCCTACCGATCCTCGACTTCGGCGATGTCATCTACAAAATGGCTTCCAACACTCTACTCAGCAAACTGGATGCAGTCTATCACAGTGCCATCCGTTTTGTCACTAAAGCACCTTATACCACCCACCACTGCGACTTGTATGCTCTAGTCGGCTGGCCCTCACTACATATTCGTCGCCAGACCCACTGGCTCCAGGTCATCTACAAGTCCATGCTAGGTAAAGCTCCGCCTTATCTCAGTTCACTGGTCACGATGGCAACACCCATCCGTAGCACGCGCTCCAGCAGGTGTATCTCACTGATCATCCCTAAAGCCAACACCTCATTTGGCCGCCTTTCGTTCCAGTACTCTGCTGCCTGTGACTGGAACGAATTGCAAAAATCGCTGAAGTTGGAGACTTTTATCTCCCTCACCAACTTCAAACATCAGCTATCCGAGCAGCTAACCGATCGCTGCAGCTGTACATAGTCTATTGGTAAATAGCTCACCCTTTTCACCTACCTCATTCCCATACTGTTTTTATACTGTTTTTATTTATTTACTTTTCTGCTCTTTTGCACACCAATATCTCTACCTGTACATGCCCATCTGATCATTTATCACCAGTGTTAATCTGCAAAATTGTATTATTCGCCTACCTCCTCATGCCTTTTGCACACATTGTATATAGACTGCCCATTTTTTTTCTACTGTGTTATTGACTTGCTAAATTGTTTACTCCATGTGTAACTCTGTGTTGTCTGTTCACACTGCTATGCTTTATCTTGGCCAGGTCGCAGTTGCAAATGAGAACTTGTTCTCAACTAGCCTACCTGGTTAAATAAAGGTGAAATAAAAATAAAAATAAAAAATTGGCCAATAGTATCGATGGCAAAGGCAGATTAGCCACTTGTCGCCGGATCCTTACAAGGCATCCCGATCTCCTTCCACGATATCTCCGGCTCTTTCTCCTGCGAATGACGGGGATGAGGGCCTTGTCGGGTGTCTGGAGTAAATCCCTCTCGTCCGACTCATTAAAGAGAGATTCTTCATCCAGTTCAAGGTGAGTAATCGCTGTTCTGATGTCCAGAAGCTCTTTTCAGTCATAAGAGACACTTCTAAGGGCTAGGTTAATGGTTGTGATATGAGGAAACTGAGGATAGGTCAACAACAATGTAGTTACTCCAAAATACTATCCTAAATGACAGAGTGAAAAAAAGGAAGCCTGGTACTAAAGTAAAACTGCAAAAAATGTGGCAAAAGAAATGTACTTTATGTCCTGAATACAAAGCGTTATGTTTTGGGCAAGTCCAACAAAACACATCAATGAGTACCACTCTTCATATTTTCAAGCACGGTGGGGGCTGCAACATGTTATGGGTATGCTTGTCATCGGCAAGGACTAGGGATTCGGGATAAAAAATAAACTGAATGCAGCAATAAGCACAGGCAAAACAGTTTTTTTTCCGACAGGAAAACCGGGAACCAGTCTGCTTTCCAACAGTCAACGGGAGACAAATTTCACCAGGACAGTAACCTAAAACACAATGGCAAATCTACACTGGAGATGCTTACCAAGACAACATTGAATGTTCTTGAGTTGCCTAGTTACAGTTTTGACTTTAAACGGCTTGAAAATCTATGGCAAGAAATTAAATGTCTGTCTAGAAATGATAAACAATCAACGTGGCAGAGCTTGAAGAATTTTATAAAGAATAATGGGTAAATATTCTACAATCCAGGCACGCAAACTCTTAGACCTACCCAAAAAGACTTACAGCTGTAATCGCCGCCAAAGATTTTTACTCAGGTGTGTGAATACCTATGTAAATGAGATAATCAGGTATCCTAGCGGTTAGTGTTGGACTAGTATCCGAGAGGTTGCAAGATCGAATCACCGAGCTGACAAGGTAAAACTATGTCTTTATGAACAAGGCAGTTAACCCACTGTTCCTATGCTGTCATTGAAAATAAAAATACGTTCATAACTGACTTGATAGTTAAATAAAGGTGAATATATATATATATATATATATATATATATATATATATATTACTGCTCAAAAAAATTAAGGGAACATAAAATAACACATCCTAGATCTGAATGAAATATTCTTAAATACTTTTTCTTTACATAGTTGAATGTGCTGACAACAAAATCACACAAAAATGATCAATGGAAATCAAATTTATCAACCCATGGAGGTCTGGATTTGGAGTCACACTCAAAATTAAAGTGGAAAACCATACTACAGGCTGATCCAACTTTGATGTAATGTCCTTAAAACAAGTCAAAATGAGGCTCAGTAGTGTGTTTGGCCTCCACGTGCCTGTATGACCTCCCTACAACACCTGGGCATGCTCCTGATGAGGTGGCGGATGGTCTCCTGAGGGATCTCCTCCCAGACCTGGACTAAAGCATCCGCCAACTCCTAGACAGTCTGTGGTGCAACGTGGCGTCGGTGGATGGAGCGAGACATGATGTCCCAGATGTGCTCAATTGGATTCAGGTCTGGGGAACGGGCGGGCCAGTCCATAGCATCAATGCCTTCCTCTTGCAGGAACTGCTGACACACTCCAGCCACATGAGGTCTAGCATTGTCTTGCATTAGGAGGAACCCAGGGCCAACCGCACCAGCATATGGTCTCATCTCGGTACCTAATGGCAGTCAGGCTACCGCTGGCGAGCACATGGAGGGCTGTGCGGCCCTCCAAAGAAATGCCACCCCACACCATGACTGACCCACCGCCAAACCGGTCATGCTGGAGGATGTTGCAGGCAGCAGAACGTTCTCCATGGCATCTCCAGACTGTCACGTCTGTCACATGTGCTCAGTGTGAACCTGCTTTCATCTGTGAAGACCACAGGGTGCCAGTGGCGAATTTGCCAATCTTGGTGTTCTCTGGCAAATGAAAAACGTCCTGCACGGTGTTGGGCTGTAAGCACAACCCCCACCTGTGGACGTCGGGCCCTCATACCACCCTCATGGAGTCTGTTTCTGACCGTTTGAGCAGACACATGCACATTTGTGGCCTGCTGGAGGTCATTTTGCAGGGCTCTGGCAGTGCTCCTCCTTCTCCTCCTTGCACAAAGGCGGAGGTAGCGGTCCTGCTGCTGGGTTGTTGCCCTCCTACGGCCTCCTCCACGTCTCCTGATGTACTGGCCTGTCTCCTGGTAGCGCCTCCATGCTCTGGACACTACGCTGACAGACACAGCAAACCTTCTTGCCACAGCTCGCATTGATGTACCATCCTGGATGAGCTGCACTACCTGAGCCACTTGTGTGGGTTGTAGACTCCGTCTCATGCTACCACTAGAGTGAAAGCACCGCCAGCATTCAAAAGTGACCAAAACATCAGCCAGGAAGCATAGGAACTGAGAAGTGGTCTGTGGTCCCCACCTGCAGAACCACTACTTTATTGGGGGTGTCTTGCTAAGTGCATATCATTTCCACCTGTTGTCTATTCTATTTGCACAACAGCATGTGAAATTTATTGTCAATCAATGTTGCTTCCTAAGTGGACAGTTTGATTTCACAGAAGTGTGATTGACTTGGAGTTACATTGTGTTGTTTAAGTGTTCCCTTTAGTTTTTTGAGCAGTGTATATATATTCCTGTATTACACTTAAATTAGCTAAAATGTCAGTAAACATATCTTCACTTTGTCATCAGGTGTATTGTGTGTAGATGGGTGAATATCTTTTAAAATATTTAATCCATTTTGAATTCAGGCTGTAACACAACAAAGTGGAATAGGTCAAGGGTTAAGAATACTTTCTGAAGGCACTGTATAGAAATAAATAGAAAAACATAAAATGCAGCTAATTTTCTGTCATTCCCGCTTCAGTTTTAAGTAACTTTGCTAGCTGTGCAGTTGGCTAGGTCCTCTGAACAGTGTCCTGGCCAGGGAGCAAATGTTCTATGCCAGTCTAAATCATGCATCATTACCTCATTGTTATGGATGTAGCCCTAAAAAATCACTAGAAAACAGCTTAAACAAATGCAGCTACTTTGCCATTATTCTGTCTGCACTGTTTAATGTCTTAGCGGAAGTTGGCTCGATAAGAACGTTGCCAGCCATCATGTTAATGGAACATCTGAAATTAACGACTGGGTCGCATCCATAGATTTAGAACAAAGGGACTGGGTTGTATCTCTGGCAAGCGAACCGATGGAGTGAACGACCAGCTGGCTTGGGTAGCAAGCCTAGATTTGTGTCGGGACTATATGTTGTAGAGAAAGACTCACAGCTGTAATCGCTGCCAAAGGTGATTCTAACATGTATTGACTTATGTAAATAAGCTATTTCTGTATTTAATTTTCAAGTGGGCTAACTGCCTTGTTCAGGGGCAGAACAATAGATTTTTACCTTGTCAGCTCAGCGAATCAACACAGCAAATTTTTGGTTACTGGCCCAACGCTCTAACCGCTAGGCTACCTGTAGGTTAGAATAAAAATCTGTCATCCATTTTGTTATTCAGGCTGTAACACAACAAAATGTGGAATAAGTCAAGGGGTATGAATATTTTCTGAAGGCACTGTATTCTTCAAACACCAGCTTCTTGGGCATTATCACTTGATTATGGTCTAGGCTAATAAGAGTGACTAATTGTGATGATGTCATCACCCCAACCTCATAACATGATGTTGCATCTGGGCTTCATGCCTGAGGGCCCACTGTGCATTAGACTGCATAGATGTTGTTCTTGCTCTGTGTGCATCATATTGGCATTACAACAAAGATCTGATTTCCCTCTTCTTGTTGCTTTCTCTCTCTTTACTCCATTATTTCCCTTTATCTCTTTCTCTCTCTCTCGTCCCCATCTCTTTCCATCCATCCCGCCATCCATTAAGTAACATGCAATTATCAACAAAATAACAACTTTCGGGAATTGGCTGTCGCTAATAATGTTTGTCGCGCTCAAGTTTCAGTTCATGCTGTACCTTTCCTCTCCCCTGTCATGTTACATTCAAATTCTAACAAGCTTTATCGGCATCACAGGAAAAGCCAATGTTGTCAAAGTGATTTATAGTCTCCTATCACTTCACATAGAAAAGGAAAAAGCAAATACAGATGTCACGAGAGACATTGCTCTCTCTCTATTCTCTCTCTTTCTTTCCCCTTTACCTAAAATATTATATCTCTCTCTTGATATCATCACATGTTTTCAGGCATACACCACAGTATAATCTTAATTTTAATTGTTTGCCCTATTCAACTGGTAAAATAATTCAAACAGTGTGATACTTGTTAAGCCTATGTTGTTAGCATATTCCTTTACTGGCTTTTAAGTAGAACATATGAATTCTTAATAGAGAAGCTTTGTTCCATTATGCACACTGGCATACCACTTACAGTGAATACATTTTTTGGACATGCATTCTCTGTGGTATGCTAGTATGGACAGTGGGACGTAACCAAGCCTCACTTCATCCCCTCCACACAGGTGTACATGCGGAGCACAGACTACTACTGCACCCTGATGAATTCCCAGGCTAACCTGGCTGAGCTGTCCCCCCAAAAGACACCCCCCTCCCCTCATGCCCTAGTTACCATGGCAGCCCATTCCAGTTCAACTGTAACCAGAGCCAAGGATAAAGTAGGTAGGCAGGCGGCAGGCAGGCAGCTGGCTGGCATAGAAAAACATGTCTACTCAGTCAACTGTGTTTGAACTAGCCTGGTTGCATTGTAACCAATGAAAGAGTCCCAAAAGTGCAAACCCAGCCCATCTGACCTGGCACTCCAGGTAAGATCAATCAAACATATTTGAAGGAAAACACTAGTTATATTGGTTTTGTGTGGCGCTTGATGTGGGACTCAATATCATTACTTCCATTTGAGATGTGACTGTGAGCATGATAATATATAATATATAATAATAATATATGCCATTTAGCAGACGCTTTTATCCAAAGCGACTTACAGTCATGTGTGTATACATTCTACGTATGGGTGGTCCCGGGAATCGAACCCACTAACCTGGCGTTACAAGCGCCATGCTCTACCAACTGAGCTACAGAAGGACCACTATGCATGGATCTTTCACATCCATTTCCCTTACCAATAGGCCATTTGAGATGTGACTGTGAGCATGGATCTTTCACATCCATTTCCCTTACCAATAGGCCATTTGAGATGTGACTGTGAGCATGGATCTTTCACATCCATTTCCCTTACCAATAGGCCATTTGAGATGTGACTGTGAGCATGGATCTTTCACATCCATTTCCCTTACCAATAGGCCATTTTTATTTTTATTTTTTATTTTACCTTTATTTAACCAGGCAAGTCAGTTAAGAACAAATTCTTATTTTCAATGACGGCCTAGGAACAGTGGGTTAACTGCCTGTTCAGGGGCAGAACGACAGATTGTCAGCTCGGGGGTTTGAACTCGCAACCTTCAGGTTACTAGTCCAACACTCTAACCACTAGGCTACCCTGGCAGTGGGATGGAAACGGCGATAAAAAACAAAACAAAGGGCCGCTAATAAAGCAAAGCTGTAAACTGAGTTTACATTAATTTTACATTTGACATAGGACATAGACATGACATAGCATGTTCAAACTTGTATTTTTGTCTTGGATTTGACAAGCTGCTTCATAGTAGACATGACATAGCATGTTCAGACTTGTATTTTTGTCTTGGATTTGACAAGCTGCTTCATAGTAGACATGACATAGCATGTTCAGACTTGTATTATTGTCTTGGATTTGACAAGCTGCTTCATAGTAGACATGACATAGCATGTTCAGACTTGGGTCAAATTCATAGCAGTATGTCAACACATTTCAAATACAGCTTGAGCTTGATTGAGTTGCCCGATCCAATTGAATCAAATAGAATAGTCCCAAAATGGAAAACTCCAAGATATACCAAGCACACCTCAAAGACTTTTATGAGTTTGTTGACAACTTGCTGTTTATGTCATTGTTTTAATGTTTGTCCCGTCATTTCAAGTCATATCATGTGATAGAAATGCTTTGAGCAATATGCCATAAAACCCTTTTCCTCCCAACCCTGTCTCTCCCTACTCATCTTGTCCCATAAATACATTTTGACTCACTTGCTACTTGTGTTTGTTATCCAAAGACTGAATTAATGTTTCATTGTCACAAAGACCTTGTTAGTTATTTTGGTGTGACATCAAGTCCTCAGCGATATTCTCAGTCAGTTTTCTCTGTCGTCTTCCAAAATGCTGCTCAACGCAATTTCTCTCACCTTCTCAGAGCTGTTAATTAACCACAGGATTGAATTTAACTGAAAAGGTTTTAATTAAACTGAGTCCCATCATGATTCCTATTAAGGAGTAATCTGGCAATTTATGGAGGCGTCCATTGGTACGTTTTACTACCCTCTGGTGGGAACATGGAGTAACTGAAATTGTGTCACCCTTTGGTACATCTCAATATTCATAAGTGGTTTCCTCTCCTTGTGTCATTCGATGGGATCTGAAGGAATTGAGCAGCTGAAAGCCTAATAGGGTGTAAAGGTGTAATATGTTGGAATTGCTCCGCCCGTTACCTGATTGCTAAAATTCGATCATGTTCGCCTGACTTCAGTTGACGTGACATCAAGCAATATATAGTATATAGAGAATCATTGTACAATCTAAACTGCTGTGAAATATGTTTTCAATAACCAAAAATATTGCATTGTCAGCTGTTTGAAGCTGGTGTGCAAAACTGAAAGTAAAAAGAGCAAAAGCAAAACTTTAGGACTGGAAGCATAGAATTAGCACACACAGAGCGGATCTACTGCTAATCAGACTTGCTTTCAATGATAATGACATATCTACAACTCACATTTCTGTGTGAATTTGGTCAGGTCACACACAAAGCTACATACTGGACCTTGAATCTATCGCTACATACTGACAGTAATCAACACTTGTCAAGTATTTTGCATCAGTGTAGACGAAAGGAAGAACAATGAAATTGACTAAGCACTGGGTAAAAAACACCTTGGTACAGTGCACTTATTTGACAAGACATATGGTTTTAATAATTAACTGTTTACGGAGGCAAAACGCTAATGTGACAGAATATATTAATTGCTTTTAAGAATCCGTCAGTCACAGTAATACATTTGACTGACTGGATAAAAAAAAAAAAAAAAATCTTACAAGAATGTAGTTCTGATCCCACAGCGATTTATACAGGAACTCTCCAACCACACTGTGTACCCTGTGTCTAAGCTGCTGGGCAGGAATTCCATCTGGAGGGTCTGCGACACTTTCCTGTCAGGTACTGGACGACCATATGTAGCTCACTACATACACACTCTGACTCTGATATAAACACCATGCCACATGTACGCAGGGTTTCCGACGTGGGACTAGTTGCATGTCCCTTCCTGGGGGTGGGGAGCAAGGTGACCGGAGAACAGAGTCCCAAGTGGCACCCTAGTCGCTTTATAGTGCATTACTTTTATGGAGGGCCCATAGGGCTCTGGTCAAAAGTAGTGCACTAAATAGGGAATAGGGTGTCATTTGAGACGAATACATACATTACATACATATACTTGGTTATTACCCGGTAAACTCACGTTTCCTGCATGTTGTCTGTGTTACTTCATAACACTGGTGTCCATCCTACCTCGCTCTCTTGCCCTGTGTCTAAAATATTTAGTATTTTATTGGTTTCTATTGACAACTTTGGTGCCAGAAAGTCTGGATATTGCTTTTTGGACCTGTGTTCCCCATCTGGGAATAGGCAATCTAGGTGAAACACTGCCATGTGATCATCTGGGTCTTTGGGCTTAATACCACAATAGCACATTGAATTGAGAAATATTCATGATTATATAAGAGGTAGAATTGGCCATAATTACAGTAATACGCGTTCGCAATAGTACAAAGTGTACTTCCAACATCTCTTATTTTTAGAGATGGCTATAAATGGAAAGACTTACACAAACCATGAAATACATGATGCATCCCAAGTAGCACCCTTTTATATAGTATACTACTTTTAACCATGACTCCTATGGGCCCCGAGCAAAATTTGCGTACCACAAAGGGAATATGGTGCCATTTGTGACGCAGTCACAGTAATTATATGGGTATTGGCTTGGTTGTGACTCGTGTTATGGAAGATTACACTTCAAACAGAATGATGCTAATGGTCATTGTACCCCTTAAAGAAATCACAACCTAACCACTCCGGGCTGTGCCACACAGGAAGTACTCAACACCATACAGGAAATAGCCTCATTTGAGATCGTGTTCAGTGTTGTCACACACAAGAGAAAGGACAAGACCCTCGGGAGGTGAGAGGTTGAAGTTCAAATGTTGCCAGAGGGGCTATGGGCTGTAAAAGAGTTGAAGTAATGTTGCTTTAAGGTTGTGGCTGTGGGCTGAGAAGTTGAGTAGTGGAATATGCTGGGCATTGTGAGTTGGTCTGAATGTTATGGTAATAGAAGGTTGGATTATGCCAACTGTTTGCTTGTGTGTCACCGTGATTGTTTTTATAATGTTGATCCAATGTTTGTTTAATGTTTAGGGGTTCTGTTTGAATGCCATCCTGAGGAATTTCTCCAAGGCAATGGAGCAGGCGCAAGTTCATGTATTCAGCGGTTTGTGAATGCCAATGGCGCACACGCACGTGCGCACAAAATGCACGCACTTCATATTATGCAATCAGACCTCTACTGGCATGTCTCCGTATTCATATTTGCACATTCACAAGCACACACACGCGTGACCGTACATACAAACACAATGGTTATGCGATGTGATTATGCAATTTATACGACACCAATTCATTCTATGTGACCTGATGTGTATGTCTCTCTCTCTAGTATGAATCCACCCTCATCACGCTCCAGGCTGCCCTAGACATGTACAACAGTCTCCTTCCTCCTTACACTGTCTGTCAGCTCTGAGTTCTACCAAGAGGATGGTGGGTAATGTCGTAATAGTTGCAATACCTCTAGAAATGATTACAGTATGTACAAGGCTAATGTTTTAGTGCGATAAACTGGACAGGTTATTTTAGATTTTCTTCTTGATTTAAATGAAACTAAATGGTGTGTGATATGTGAAACGAGTATTAAAGTGTTATATAAATCTGCATAACACGTGCCCGTATCTGTAAAGGGAAATTCCAGAAGGAGAGCAGTCGTTGACAAAGGAAATCTAGTTTAGTACACGTTCCAACAGGGAGACAACCTCCAGCATGGGAGCATAGAAAAATGGCTATCAATTTACTTGACACCCACTGTAATAAAATGTTATGACATGGTCATAACTAGGGCTGTGGCAGTCATGAAATTTTGTCAGTTAGTGATGGTCAAGCAAATACCTGCCGGTCTCACGGTAATTGACCGGTTATTAACATAAACACATTTAGCATCTCCTAGTTCCACGCACAAGCCACTGATGCAGACCTTTGGAACTTCTCCATATTTTTTAAAATAATAAATGCATGTAATATAGCCTACACATCACAATAAATCTAAATATTTATTTTAGACAGGTCTAAAGAAACAAGATATGAAGAAAATGTCTATTTCAGAAGAACAGAATAGCATACTCTGCATTATCCTTATGTGATCTGGTTATGCCATATGGCTGTGGGCTATTCTCAAAAGTGACGACAAATGAATGTGATTTTGTGCATGTAATGCTTTTATTATAAAGGTGCATTTTTTATGGTAAAAATGATCTTCCCCAAACTTGAAACTCACGTGCTGCGAATGTATCCCAGTTAGTCTGTACACACGTTGTAAAACGATTTTAATGTGCTTAATTTTAAGAAATTACTTGGCCACTTTAGTTGTAATTACAAACCTTATCAAAATATAGACCTATGGGCTAGGCTACATATTGTGTGGGACTATGGCTAGAAAAAGTGGCAAAAAAAATAATGCACTTTTTGCTTGAATCATTCACAAGTGATAATATATAATTCACAAGTGATAGGCTAATATTGTCACCATCACACTATTCTTGATTTAATCATGTCTTTACAGATACTAAATACTTAATGAGAGAAATGTGTTTAGATTTAGGATGGACCATTATTATGCAACAGTCTCGAAACGGGGCCAGCAAGTTTTTAAATGTTTTAAATAGCATGAGCTCATGTTGTGCAACATTTCTACAGGCTATGCAATTGATGGCCTCTATCAGCTTTCTATAGGCTCGGCCTACTATATTTATTTCTCAACCTTCCTAATATTAAGCGCATTGCTTCTCTTTAAGACAGGAGTATAGCCTACCTAGCTGGCATGAAAAGTAACCACAAAAAAAAGCGTTGTCCATTCGCGCTCTCATTAAGTGTTTGATTAGATTTTTGATTACATTTACATTGATGTCAGAGTGATTAGAGGGACAACAGAGTGCGGAGTACCAGGCAGTTAGCAAGTTTGGTAGGCTACTAATGACCATCAGCAACATCGGAGTATGGAGAAGCCTAATTACCATGACTAAACGGTCACAATTTGACTGCCATCGTGACTCGTGACCGCCGGTGTGGCAGTAATATGGTCACCGTAACAGCCCTAGTCATAACTATATCATAATGTCATAACAGCTGACATAACTTGTCATAACCTGTCATAATATGGTCATAACACTGTCATGACCCATATATACCTGTTATGACATATATATTTAGTTATTTTATGGCTGGATACAAACCACTACATAAGAGTGTCAAAACCCACATTTCGTTTGAACGTTTTTCTTAAATCCTTTGTTATGAATTCTTTAGTCATGTTTTCATCATATTTCAAATAACTTGTAGAAAATACACTTTATGATCCTGAAGAATAATTATGACCATAATTAGATTATCCAGATAGGCCTATCACATACATACACTTATACCAGTCATCAGTCAAGGGTGTCCTGTCCTGCTCTTGAAATCTGCTCCTGCATTCATCCCAGTCACCAGCAACAGAGCCTTGGGATAGGTGCATGTCTGCCATCATTTTGTGTGCAATTACAATGATAATTCATTATGGTAAAACAATAAAACAACTTAAACAAACTGTTTGCAAAAAAGCTATGGTGTAATGTAATGTTTTGCCTTGTGTGGTAGGTTTTGTGGGTTCTTACACTCTTATGTACAGTTGAAGTCGGAAGTTTACCTACACCTTAGCCAAATACATTTAAACTCAGTTTTTCACAATGCCTGACATTTAATCCTCGTAAAAATGATGTCAGAATAATAGTAGAGAATTATTTCTTTCAGCTTTTATTTCTTTCATCACATTCCCAGTAGGTAAGAAGTTTATATACACTCAATTCATGTTTGGTAGGATTGCCATTAAATTGTTTAACATGGGTCAAATGTTTCGGGTATCCTTCCACAAGCTTCCCACAATAAGTTGGGTGAATTTTGTTCGATTCCTCCTGACAGAGCTGGTGTAACTGAGTCAGGTTTGTAGGCCTCCTTGCTAGCACACGCGTTCTCATTTCTGCCCACACATTTTCTATAGGATTGACGTCAGGGCTTTCTGAGGGCCACTTTGTTGTCCTTAAGCCATTTTGCCACAACTTTGGAAGTATGCTTGGGGTCATTGTCCATTTGGAGAACATTTGCGACCAAGCTTTAACTTCCTGACTGATGTTGCTTCAATATATCCACATAATTTTCTTCCCTCATGATACCATATATTCTGTGTAGAGCACCAGTCCCTCCTGCTGAAAAGCACCCCCACAACATGATGCTGCCACCCCCGTGCTTCACGGTTGGGATGGTGTTCTTTGGCTTGCAAGCATCCCCCTTTTTCCTCCAAACATAACGATGGTCATTATGGCCAAACAGTTCTATTTTTGTTTCATCAGACCAGAGGATATTTCTCCAAAAAGTACGATCTTTGTCCCCATGTGCAGTTGCAAAACGTAGTCTGGCTTTTTTTTATGCAGGTTTTGGAGCAGTGGCTTCTTCCTTGCTGAGCGGCCCTTCAGCTTATGACGATATAGGACTCGTTTTACTGTGGCCATAGATACTTTTGTACCTGTTTCCTACAGCAGCTTCACACGGTCCTTTTCTGTTGTTCTGGGATTGATATTAACTTTTTTCACCAAAGTATGTTCATCTCTAGGAGACAGAAAGCGTCTCCTTCCTGAGCGGTATGATGGCTGTGTGGTCCCATGGTGTTTATACTTGCGTACTATAGTTTGTACAGATGAACGTGGTAACTTCAGGCATTTGGAAATTGTTCCCGAGGATGAACCAGACTTATGGAGGTCTACAATCTTTTTTTCTGAGGTCTTGGCTGATTTCCTTTGATGTTCTGCTCAAATAATCTGCTCAGACCCCAACCAAGGACCATCAAAGCTCGTGCTATAAATTCACAGACAACACAAAGATTCCTTGATGCCCTTCCAGACTCCCTCTGCCTACCCAAGGACGCCAGAGGACAAAAATCAGTTAACCACCTAACTGAGGATCTCAATTTAATCTTGCGCAATACCCTAGATGCAGTTGCACCCCTAAAAACTAAAAACATTTCTCATAAGAAACTAGCTCCCTGGTACACAGAAAATACCCGAGCTCTGAAGCAAGCTTCCAGAAAATTGGAACGGAAATGGCGCCACACCAAACTGGAAGTCTTCCGACTAGCTTGGAAAGACAGTACCGTGCAGTACCGAAGAGCCCTTACTGCTGCTCGATCATCCTATTTTTCTAACTTAATTGAGGAAAATAAGAACAATCCGAAATTCCTTTTTGATACTGTCGCAAAGCTAACTAAAAAGCAGCACTCCCCAAGAGAGGATGACTTTCACTTTAGCAGTGATAAATTCATGAACTTCTTTGAGGAAAAGATTATGATTATTAGAAAGCAAATTACGGACTCCTCTTTAAACCTGCGTATTCCTCCAAACCTCAGTTGTCCTGAGTCTGCACAACTCTGCCAGGACCTAGGATCAAGAGAGACGCTCAAGTGTTTTAGTACTATATCTCTTGACACAATGATGAAAATAATCATGGCCTCTAAACCTTCAAGCTGCATACTGGACCCTATTCCAACTGAACTACTGAAAGAGCTGCTTCCTGTGCTTGGCCCTCCTATGTTGAACATAAAAAATGGCTCTCTATCCACTGGATGTGTACCAAACTCACTAAAAGTGGCAGTAATAAAGCCTCTCTTGAAAAAGCCAAACCTTGACCCAGAAAATATAAAAAAACTATCGGCCTATATCGAATCTTCCATTCCTCTCAAAAATTTTAGAGAAGGCTGTTGCGCAGCAACTCACTGCTTTCCTGAAGACAAACAATGTATACGAAATGCTTCAGTCTGGTTTTAGACCCCATCATAGCACTGAGACGGCACTTGTGAAGGTGGTAAATGACATTTTAATGGCATCGGACCGAGGCTCTGCATCTGTCCTCGTGCTCCTAGACCTTAGTGCTGCTTTTGATACCATCGATCACCACATTCTTTTGGAGAGATTGGAAACCCAAATTGGTCTACACGGACATGTTCTGGCCTGGTTTAGGTCTTATCTGTCAGAAAGATATCAGTTTGTCTCTGTGAATGGTTTGTCCTCTGACAAATCAACTGTAAATTTCGGTGTTCCTCAAGGTTCTGTTTTAGGACCACTATTGTTTTCACTATATATTTTACCTCTTGGGGATGTTATTCGAAAACATAATGTAAACTTTCACTGCTATGCGGATGACACACAGCTGTACATTTCAATGAAACATGGTGAAGCCCCAAAATTGCCCTCGCTAGAAGCATGTGTTTCAGACATAAGCAAGTGGATGGCTGCAAACTTTCTACTATTAAACTCGGACAAAACAGAGATGCTTGTTCTAGGTCCCAAGAAACAAAGAGATCTTCTGTTGAATCTGACAATTCATCTTAATGGTTGTACAGTCGTCTCAAATAAAACTGTGAAGGACCTCGGCGTTACTCTGGACCCTGATCTCTCTTTTGAAGAACATATCAAGACCATTTCGAGGACAGCTTTTTCCATCTACGTAACATTGCAAAAATCAGAAACTTTCTGTCCAAAAATGATGCAGAAAAATTAATCCATGCTTTTGTCACTTCTAGGTTAGACTACTGCAATGCTCTATTTTCCGGCTACCCGGATAAAGCACTAAATAAACTTCAGTTAGTGCTAAATACGGCTGCTAGAATCCTGACTAGAACCAAAAAATGTGATCATATTACTCCAGTGCTAGCCTCTCTACACTGGCTTCCTGTCAAAGCAAGGGCTGATTTCAAGGTTTTACTGCTAACCTACAAAGCATTACATGGGCTTGCTCCTACCTACCTCTATGATTTGGTCCTGCCGTACATACCTACACGTACGCTACGGTCACAAGACGCAGGCCTCCTAATTGTCCCTAGAATTTCTAAGCAAACAGCTGGAGGCAGGGCTTTCTCCTATAGAGCTCCATTTTTATGGAACGGTCTGCCTACCCATGTCAGAGACGCAAACTCGGTCTCAACCTTTAAGTCTTTACTGAAGACTCATCTCTTCAGTGGGTCATATGATTGAGTGTAGTCTGGCCCAGGAGTGGGAAGGTGAACGGAAAGGCTCTGGAGCAACGAACCGCCCTTGCTGTCTCTGCCTGGCCGGTTCCCCTCTTTCCACTGGGATTCTCTGCCTCTAACCCTGTTACGGGGCTGAGTCACTGGCTTGCTGGGGCTCTCTCGTGCCGTCCCTGGGGGGTGCGTCACCTGGGTGGGTTGATTCACTGTTGTGGTCGGCCTGTCTGGGTTGGCGCCCCCCTTGGGTTGTACCGTGGCGGAGATCTTTGTGGGCTATACTCGGCCTTGTCTCAGGATGGTAAGTTGGTGGTTGAAGATATCCCTCTAGTGGTGTGGGGGCTGTGTTTTGGCAAAGTGGGTGGGGTTATATCCTTCCTGTTTGGCCCTGTCCGGGGTGTCCTCGGATGGGGCCACAGTGTCTCCTGACCCCTCCTGTCTCAGCCTCCAGTATTTATGCTGCAGTAGTTTATGTGTCGGGGGCTCGGGTCAGTTTGTTATATCTGGAGTACTTCTCCTGTCCTATTCGGTGTCCTGTGTGAATCTAAGTGTGCGTTCTCTAATTCTCTCCTTCTCTCTTTCTTTCTCTCTCTCGGAGGACCTGAGCCCTAGGACCATGCCCCAGGACTACCTGACATGATGACTCCTTGCTGTCCCCAGTCCACCTGGCCATGCTGCTGCTCCAGTTTCAACTGGCCTGGGCCCTAGGACCATGTCCCAGGACTACCTGACATGATGACTCCTTGCTGTCCCCAGTCCACCTGGCCATGCTGCTGCTCCAGTTTCAACTGTTCTGCCTTACTATTATTCAACCATGCTGGTCATTTATGAACATTTGAACATCTTGGCCACGTTCTGTTATAATCTCCACCCGGCACAGCCAGAAGAGGACTGGCCACCCCACATATGCTCTCTCTAATTCTCTCTTTCTTTATTTCTCTCTCTCGGAGGACCTGAGCCCTAGGACCGTGCCCCAGGACTACCTGACATGATAGCTCCTTGCTGTCCCCAGTCCACCTGACTGTGCTGCTGCTCCAGGTTCAACTGTTCTGCCTTATTATTATTCGACCATGCTGGTCATTTATGTACATTTGAACATCTTGGTCATGTTCTGTTATAATCTCTACCCGGCACAGCCAGAAGAGGACTGGCCACCCCACATAGCCCAGTTCCTCTCTAGGTTTCTTCCTAGGTTTTGGCCTTTCTAGGGAGTTTTTCCTAGCCACCGTGCTTTTACACCTGCATTGTTTGCTGTTTGGGGTTTTAGGCTGGGTTTCTGTACAGCACTTTGAGATATCAGCTGATGTACGAAGGGCTATATAAATAAATTTGATTTGATTTTGATGTTCCCATGATGTCAAGCAAAGGGGCACTGAGTTTGAAGGTAGGCCTTGAAATACATCCACAGGTACACCTTCAATTGACTCAAATGATGCCAATTAGCCTATCAGTAGCTTCTAAAGGCATTTTCTGGAATTCTCCAATCTGTTTAAAGGAACAGTCAACTTAGTGTATGTAAACTTCTGACCCACTGGAATTGTGATACAGTGAATTATAAGTGAAATATGTCTGTAAACAATTGTTGGAAATATTACTTGTGTCGTGTACAAGGTAGATGTCCTAACCAACTTGCCAAAACTATAGTTTGTGAAGGAGAAATTTGTGGAGTGGTTGAAAAACAAGTTTTAATGACCCAAACCTAAGTGCATGTAAGCTTCCGACTTCAACTGTAGGTGACATAAAATAAGAGAAAAATGTCACAACACAATATGTGTCATGACAGTGTTATGACATGGTTATGACCGTTCCATAATGTGTCATGATGCTGAATCTGTGGAGTGAAGTGTTACCCGAAAAATGTCTCCCTCAACCTTTTCACAATAGACCCTTATATCCTAATCACATATGGTATGTTCTGTAAACACATAACAAAAAGCATTGAATACAAGAATTGAAACGGGCACATTTTTAGAGAAGATTTAATCTCAACGGACTGAGTGTGGGCTCACACCGTCACCGTCCAACACAGGTAAGCGAGGTAGTCCATATCTTCCTCATGGTTCAAAAGGTTTTGCTTTGTTACTTTGGCGGAGGAGCTCATTGTTCTGTCATTCTATACAACAGAATAACCCTAAATGTTACCACAGATACGTTAAAGTTATCACAATGTTTACTCTGAAACTACCACTACTCATTGAAACAGGACTCTCTTTAAGACTGAAATCTTAAATCTGATTACTAATCTTCATTGTGTCTCTCGTGACTTTTGCAACGTGTCATTGTGGCGCTTGTAGTGGCAGTGGCTTTCCCATTGGTGGCACTGTTGACCAGCATAGCGGTGCTGATCCACCAGAGAAGAAACCTGTACTCCAGGGATGGGAGGGCTCTCCGAGTGTTGAATAAGTTTTCCTAAAACATCATGGTACGGAGATAAACGCTCTTATCCAGAGCGACTTACAATTAGTGCATTAATCTTAACCTCTAAAAGTCTAAGCCGTTGGGGGGTTCTAAGCTAACATATGGAATTGTTTTAAGATGGTCATACCATGGACCTTTTAGTTTGATTTGACATTATAGGACCACTTTAGGTATCCCCCG
Organism: Oncorhynchus keta; assembly: GCF_023373465.1. Lineage (NCBI taxonomy): Eukaryota > Metazoa > Chordata > Actinopteri > Salmoniformes > Salmonidae > Oncorhynchus > Oncorhynchus keta. The sequence continues at coordinate 44,866,582 of NC_068444.1, forward strand.
TAAATAAAAAATAAATGTTTTGATAAAATATTGAATTTTGCCTTTACTATAGCCCATAGAAACGCATTGAATAACATATTCATAGACAGTAAAACAAATAAATCACGAGGAATGAGACTTTGAAGTATCTGTCCTATATCTAGGAGATAAAAGAAATATCAGTAAATATATATATTTGTGACACATATTTAACACAATATTTTGGGGGACACAAAATTCCCTCCATAACCATTTGTATGTGTCACGCGCCGGCCTTAGTATTCTGTGTTTTCTTTATTATGTTGGTTAGGCCAGGGTGTGACATGGGTGATTTAGGGGTTTTGTAGTCTATGGGGTTGTGTTCAGTTGAGTGTTCTAGGTAAGTCTATTGTTGCCTGGAGTGGTTCTCAATCAGAGGCAGGTGTTTATCGTTGTCTCTGATTGGGAGCCATATTTAGGCAGCCAATATTCTTTAGGTATCTTGTGGGTGATTGTTTCCTGTCTCTGTGTTTTCTGCACCAGTTAGGACTGTTTCGGTTTTGCCACGTTTTCTTATTTTGTATTTGTATAGTGTTAACGTTTTCGTCTTTATTAAAGATGGAGTGTCTTGTGTCTGTAAACTGGGACGGTTGTTGCTGACGTGCGCTGATGTCACTAGAATGACGCTGTAAACAAGAGCCAACTTTCCAGGACATAGACATGTCTTATATGGGCAGACAGTTTAAATTCTTGTTAATCTAACTGCAGTGCCCAATTTACAGTAGCTGTTACAGTGAAAAAATACCATGCTATTGTTTGAGGAGAGTGCACAAGAACAAAACACTTATCATGGCAACTGGTTTGATACATTCACCTCTGAAGGTAATTAATGTACTTACATTCAGTAATCTTGCTCTGATTTGTCATCCTGAGGGTCCCATAAATACAATTTAGCATAGTTTTGTTTGATAAAATATATTTTTTATTCAAATGTAGGAACTAGATTTGAACCCCTGCTGCTAACCAGACTATCTACATTGACCCTTTTTTTACTTACTCTTTTTGACTATCCACACACACTGGACTCTGCCCACACACTCACACATACTTACACTGACATTCCAACATATACACACACATAACATGTTCACACAGGCACGAGTTCTTCACGGTTCCAAAACGTTGGGCACGAAAACAGACCCAAACAGTCCCGACATTGACATGAATGTGTTTATACTTGTCAGATAGTCTACTACTGCTATACAGATATAAGCGTACAGAAGGAGGCTAATTCACCATTTTCTATCAGAATATATTTTTTTATAAAGATAAGCATTATATTGCTAGATTGAAGCAGTAACTCTAGTAGGTCTAAAACATTATTCCTCACCTTAAAGGCAACTGTCAGAGTCCACTGGAGCACATTCTCTTCATAGGCCTGCAGTAGCTTAAACTAATAATAGCCATACCACACCAAACCTTCAAAAAATAAGTTAACTGTATTAGGCTAATATCAAAAGTAAGTAAAGTCATTGTTTATAGGGAAACAGGTTATTATATTATTATATTGTGGCATGAAATTAAGTTTTGCATCTTGCCCTCTTTAGTTTTTCCTGTTCATGGTTTAAGTACGAGTAGCATAGTAGGCCTACAGGTAATTCTATTAAATTGCGGCAAAGATGTGTTATGAATTACAATTACACTCACTAGCGAGTTCCAAACTGCCTCTGGAAGCAATGTCAGCACAAGAACTGTACGTCTGCAGCTTCATGAAATGGGTTTTCCATGCCCGAGCAGCCGCACACAAGCCTAAGATCACCATGCGTAATGCCAAGTGTCGGCTGGAGTGGTGGAAAGCTCACCGCCATTGGACTCTGGAGCAGTGGAAATGGGTTCTCTGGAGTGATGAATCACTCTGGCTGTCCAATGAACGAATCTGGGTTTGGTGGATGTTGGGAGAATGCTACCTGCCCCAATGCATAGTGCCAACTGTAATGTTTGGTGGAGGAGGAATAATGGTCTGGGGCTGTTTTCCTTGGTTCTAGTGAAAGGAAATCTTAACGCTACAGCATTCAATGCCATTCTAGATTATTCTGTGCGTCCTACTTTGTGGCAACAGTTTGGGGAAGGCCCTATCCTGTTTCAGCATGACAATGCCCTTGTGCACAAAGTGAGGTCCATACAGAAATGGTTTGTCAATATCGGTGTGGAAGAACTTGACTGGCCTGCACAGAGCCCTGACCTCAACCCCATTGAACATCTTTGTGATTAATTGGACTGCTGTCTGCGAGCCAGTCTTAATCGCCCAACATCAGTGCCTGACCTCACTAATGCTCTTGTGGCTGAATTTAATCAAGTCCCCGCAGCAACGTTCCAACATTTAGTGGAAAGCCTTCCCAGAAAAGTGGAGGCTGCTATAGCAGCAAAGGGGGGACCAACTCCATATAAATGTGATTTTGGAACGTTCGATAAGCAGTTGTTCACATAATTTTGGCGATGTGGTGTATTAATTTGCAATGTACTACTCTTGATTCCACAAAATAGAAAACATGGTTAAAAGGGAAAAAAACTCTGCATCTCAATTCTGATCTCCTTCCTCCTTGTCCTCCTTGTCCTCCTTGAGAGCTTAGGGAAGAGAAGAACATGGAACATTCAGGTGCTGTTCATACTGCATGGTCAATATACTTGATAATGTACAACATAATGCTTTATTAAAACTAAAACATTTAATCAATCATAATGAAAGTAGTATTTTTAAACCCAAGCTGTTTTTTGCCATTACAATGACAATCATACGATTGTACAAATACAGCATATGCATATTTTTACCTTGTTGCTACAATTTCTCCTCTCCCTGTTTCACTCTCTCCATCCTTTCGTCCTAACACATCTCCATCCCTCCCTCTCTCCATACTATATCTCCAGCTTGCACTCCACCGCTCTTCTTTCGTCCATCCTTCCCTCCACCCCTCCTTCACTGCTCTCTCCAGCTTTCATTCCATCTCTTCTCTCTCCATCCCTTTCTCCTGCCCTACACACACCACCCCTATCCTTATCTCCACCCTCCCATCTCCATACTTCCTATCTCTCCACCCCCCACTCCCTCACCCTTTTTTCATACCTCATATCTCCATCTCTTCTCTCCCTCAGTCCTTTCCTCCATCCACCCCCGTCTCTCTCCACCTCCCTTCCCCTCCGTGCCTCTCCATCCATACCTTGTTCGAGCAGAGTGCACTCCACAATGTCCTCCCCCCATACCTTGTACGAGCAGAGTGTTGATGGCCGTGCAGGTGAACTTGCCCCTGTCATACTGGCTGGGCTTGCGGATATTCAGAGTCAACACCCCCTGGTTGTTCTGCATCAGGAACCTAGGATTCTCATATTCTCCTCATCCACTTGAGATTAGGCTGAGAGGGACCCCAAAAGAGACTTCATGAAAAGTATGTGACCTTAATGGTCTTCAATGTAATACAAATCAGGGAAAGACTTGGTAACATGTTATTACATTTTTCATCAATAAGCACATGGAAATGCTTGTAAATGTTTAGAAATGCTTTTATATAATTCCCTTTATGAATGACCATAAATGTTTATGTATGAATTTACCATACAGTATATGAAATTATGTTTCTGTTTTTTTTTCACGTTGTAAAACATTGTTTTTATCTAATTCTCTCTAATGTGCATTCATGACGAAGAAAGAACTGCATATGTTTACACATCCTTTCAGGTGGTGACAAAGCAATTGGAGACATTTGGCACAGAGCCCCAATTTAAACCCCTGCATCTACAGTTAGCACATTCAGACTGTTTGTCCCAAAATAAGCCACTGACAGCAGAGCTGACGGCGGTACTGTAAGCCTGCCACCACAGACCAGTCACGCAGTGGCTGTACGATGAACTTGGGGGCAGTTTGCAATCCTGATTGAAAAGGAGGTTATTATATAGTGAATTAATATGGACTGGTAATGAATTCATACTGTAACGGATGTCTCTGAAACACATACATTATATCAACAAGGCCTACAGTATGTAAGCATGTACAGCACATACACACCTACCTATCTAAGGTATGACGTCTGAGGTTCTCACTGAAGACACAGAACGTATACTCGTTCTCCATGATCAGGTCTGAGGCTGTGCAGTTTGTCCTTCTGTTGTGCTCATAAATACTGAACCAGTCCTAGAGAGAGGGAAAGAGAAAGATACATGGATAGATAGGAGAGAGAGAGCGAGGTGGGGGGGAGAAGGAAATAGTCCGAGATCCCCAAATATTGGAAAGCTGCCGCGGTTATCCCTCTCTTCAAAGGGGAGACACTCTAGACCCATACTGTTAGACCTATATCCGTCCTGCCCTGTCTATCTAAAATCTTTGAAAGCCAAGTTAATAAACAAATCAGCGACCATTTGCAATCTGGTTTCCGAGCTGGTCATGGGTGCACCTAAGCAAAGCTCAAGGTCATTAACAATATCATATCCGGCATTGATTAAAGACAGTACTTTGCAGCCATCTTCATCGACCTGGCCAAGGCTTTCGACTCTGTCAATCACTGCATTCTTATCGGCAGACTCAATAGCCTTGGCCTCACAAAAGACTGCCTCGCCTGGTTCGCCAACTGCTTCTCAGATAGAGTTCGGTGTGTCAAATCGGAGGGCCTGTTGTCCGGACCTCTAGCAGTCTCTATGGGGGGTGCCACAGGGTTAAATTCTTGTGCCGACTCTTCTCTGTATATACAGTTGACAGACACCTTAGCCAAATACATTTAAACTCAGTTTTTTCACAATTTGACATTTAATCCAAGTAAACATTCCCAGTCTTAAGTCAGATAGGATCACCAGTTTATTTTAAGAATGTGAAATATCAGTTATTAATTTCAGCTTTTATTTATTTCATCACATTCCCAGTGGGTCAGAAGTTTACATACACTCAATTAGTATTTGGTAGAATTGCCTTAATTGTTTTACTTGGGTCAAACATTTCAGGTAGCCTTCCACAAGCTTCCCACAATAGGTTGGGTGAATTTTGTCCCATTCCTCCTGACAGAGCTTGTGTAACTGAGTCAGGTTTGTAGGCCTCTTTGCTCACACATGCTTTTTCAGTTCTGCCCATAAAATGTCTATAGGTTTAAGGTCAGGGCTTTGATGGCCACTCCAATCCCTTGACTTTGTTGTCCTTAAGCCATTTTTCCACAACTTTGGAAGTATGCTTGGGGTCATTGTCCATTTGGAAGACCCATTTTGCGACCAAGCTTTAACTTCCTGATGTCTTGAGATGTTGCTTCAATATATCCACATTTTCTTTCCTCATGATGCCATCTATTTTGTGAAGTGCACCAGTCCCTCCTGCAGCAATGCACCTCCACAACATGATGCTGCCATCCCCGTGCTTCACAGTTGGGAAGGTGTTCTTCGGCTTGCAAGCCTCCCCTTTTTCCTCCAAACATAACGATGGTCATTTTGGCCAAACAGTTCTATTTTTGTTTCATCAGACCAGAGGACATTTCTCCAAAAGGTATGATCTTTGTCCCCATGTGCAGTTGAAAACCATGAGAGGCCTGTCATTTTCATCATAGGTACACTTCAACTATGACAGACAAAATGAGAAGAAAATACTTATTTATCTCAATACTTTGTTATATACCCTTTGTTGGAAATGACAGAGGTCAAATGTTTTCTGTAATTCTTCACAAGGTTTTCACACACTGTTGCTGGTATTTTGGCCCATTCCTCCATGCAGATCTCCTCTAGAGCAGTGATGTTTTGGGGCTGTTGCTGGGCAACACGGACTTTCAACTCCCTCCAAAGATTTTCTATGGGGTTGAGATCTGGAGACTGGCTAGGCCACTCCAGGACCTTAATGCTTCTTATGAAGCCACTCCTTCGTTGCCCGGGCGGTGTGTTTGGGATCATTGTCATGCTGAAAGACCCAGCCACATTTCATCTTCAAATGCCCTTGCTGATGGAAGGAGGTTTTCACTCAAAATCTCACAATACATGGCCCCATTCATTCTTTCCTTTACACGGATCTGTCGTCCTGGTCCCTTTGCAGAAAAACAGCCCCAAAGCATGATGTTTCCACCCCCATGCTTCACAATAGGTATGGTGTTCTTTGGATGCAACTCAGCATTCTTTGTCCTCCAAACACCACAACTTGAGTTTTTACCAAAAAGTTCTATTTTGGTTTCATCTGACCATATGGGGAATGTCAATCTTCTTCTGGATCATTCAAATGCTCTCTAGCAAACTTCAGACGAGCCTGGACATGTACTGGCTTAAGCAGGGGGACACACCTGGCACTGCAGGATTTGAGTCCCTGGCGGCGTAGTGTGTTACTGATGGTAGGCTTTGTTACTTTGGTCCCAGCTCTCTGCAGGTCATTCACTAGGTCCCCCCGTGTGGTTCTGAGATTTTTGCTCACTGTTCTTTTGATCATTTTTGACCCCACGGGGTGAGATCTTGTGTGGAGCCCCAGATCGAGGGAGATTATCAGTGGTCTTGTATGTCTTCCATTTCCTAATAATTGCTCCCACAGTTGATTTCTTCAAACCAAGCTGCTTACCTATTGCAGTTTCATTCTTCCCAGCCTGGTGCAGGTCTACAATTTTGTTTCTGGTGTCCTTTGACAGCTCTTTGGTCTTGGCCATAGTATAGTTTGGAGTGTGACTGTTTGAGATTGTGGACAGGTGTCTTTTATACTGATAACATGTTCAAACAGGTGTGACCAAATACTTATTTTCCACCATAATTAGCAAATAAATACATTAAAAATCCTGCAATGTGATTTTCTGGATTTTTTTCTCTAATTTTTCTGTCGTAGTGGAAGTGTACCTATGATGAAAATTACAGGCCTCATCTTTTTAAGTGGGAGAACTTGCACAATTGGTGGCTGACTAAATACTTTTTGCCCCACTGTAACTCTGACTTGTGTGTAGTTTGTAAACTCTCCCTTCACTTAGTAATACAGGAAATGACCACGACATCTGGGGATGGAATGTGAATCTTCACTCGGTGACTGCTCCTGACATAAGTAAATCGTGCACGAGGATCCCTCAAACTTGGGATCTCAGGGAAACCACACTTCGGGAACGAAGCAGATGGACCCACCTTTGATCTGAGAGGCAGCGAGCCGAGTGGATACCACATCTGAGTTTTTTTTAAGGAGGTGAGCGAACCACACACACTTAAAGTAGAGTTTTCTAAAATATGCCTCTGTTACGTATACTCTGAGTGTGAATTCCTTTGTAAGGAGGGCACCTTGGAGGCGTAAACAGCCGAGTCAGAGGAGAGTAATCTGCGAGTTTGCGAACTCAAAGAATGCTCTGCTCTTGGTCGGTGCGGGCGACTTAGAGCCGCCCCGACACTGAATTGATCACAGTGGGGATTGGTGTGGTCTGTGGGAGTGAGGGGCCAGGGCGACTGTGTTCTGTGTGAAACACAGTACTTGGTGAACCCCTATTGGAAGAAGGACCTCATTCTGAAAGTGTCTGTGTGACTGTCTTAGTGACTCTCAGAGGTGATGAATTCCAATTATTTTAAATGTTCTAGCCAGGTATGCCCTGGGTTACTCTGTGTTAGTATTTTGTTATGGGATCACAAGGTAATATTTGTAGGAGCGTTCTGTGTGAGCGGGGTAGGTTGACTGTGTGGGTAACATTTTAATTATGATCTGATGTTCTGTGTGAACATCTGACCAATCCTGTGTGGGGATCCTTAAAGTTCTGTGTGAGTACCTAAGATTTCTTACGTTTTACATGGATTCTGTGAATATTTGAAAATATGATAAATTGTATGTGTGTAATCAATTACTAGAGATTTGATAAAGTAATGCTGAGAATATAATTAGACACCCTTTCCTAGACGTACATAGGTTTTGAGTTGTTATCTTCAATGGATAATTTGATAAAGATGAGGTTTTAAGCACTATTAAACTAGTCTACATAATCTGGAAAATTGAGCTCTAGAAACTGATTAGTGTGTCCACTTTTGGTTATCTTACCCTAACGATGGAAATATAAAACGCTTATTGGATTATCTCCGTCTGGGTACAACATTTGAAATAAAACTGCCCTTAAGGTCTGAAAATGTTTTGTTTTTTCTTTCCTGTATGAGAGGAGTTGCGGATTTATTGAATAAACTGTTTTCCATAATGTTAGAGAATTAAGAGGGAATCTAGACATAATGTCGTACAAAGCCTAAGGTTTCCATCAAACTAATTATCATTGCGTGATTAATGTGATGTCGTAAAGTAATTGAAATACGTTGCATGAGTAAATAATCTACTTTTATTAAAAGGCGCAAGATCTGTTTCCTAGTCTATAAATGTCGATTTTATTCTTTGATTTCTAATCTATTTATTTGGCATGTGAGAATCATAGCCGAAGTAACGCTTGGACCTTTAAACTAGGGCTATTTTTCTGGGAATTGTCTCGATAGTGATGTATCTTGATTTTACGAATACAGACAATGTAAAGTGGGTTTATTTGCAGAGAGTCTTTGCCATTCAAATAGTATTGGTGGTACAGTGGTGAGCATAGCTGCCTTCTAAGCTGGAGACCTTCAGTTCCCAGTCAATGCACATACTAAAAGTTTTTGATTGTAATTAAACTATTTGTATGTTTTTCCTGGAAAGAAACGGTCGCTAGTGTTTGTATAAGATATAAACTGAACCTTTTAATAGCTTGTTTGGTTCAAATTGAAAGAAGGGATACATTTGACTTTTTAATAGTTTGTTTAGGTTAAATTGAGAGATTAATTAATTCATAAATAATAGCGAAGCGATTTTTGATGCAAGACGGTGTCTGTTCACTAAATGATCTGCTGGAATAATGTATTGAGTCGTATTTAAATTACTGTATCATAGAGTAGACAGTTACCTAAATTAAAGAAATTCTAAATAATAGCGGAGACATAATGGCGATAGAGTGGTGCCTGTTACGGAGTCTAGTTGATAGGTATTCGACTAGCCGGACTGTTCCCCGGACTCCATGTGTAGGGAGTTGTACAATGCACAAACAAGGCTATTGAACCTGACATTGGTGTCGTTCTTTATTCCTTTATCCAACATATCATACTGAAACAGTGCCCACCGAAATGTTTTTCATTCTTATGGATTGACTGACATATGTTGTAAATTTGGCGCTGTGCATGTTATTTTTAAAGTCTTGGACATTTCATAAGAGGAAAGAGAAAGTTGTAAAGTTTGGTTTTAATCTTACGATAGAGGTAAGGAAAAACGTTGAAATGAGGGGTTATATTTTTTTGCCCACTGGGGAAAAAAATAGGATATGTTAAGCTGAAAGTTATTCAGGTGTGAAACATTGTGATAATGTATTCTGATGGTTATTGATTCTTGGTCTCATTGTTTAGTTAACACCAGTGAATTTGAGCAAGAAAGTTCATGTAGTCTAACAATGTAATCTGTTTCCATTACGTGGAACAATGTCAGGTCATTAAAGTTGATGGCAGTTTGAGTAGTTTTATTTTTACAGGGACAGTGCATCATTAATCACAGTTGTGTGTGTCTAATGGCAGGGTATTCCACACATGGGAAACTCTCACATTGAAAGCAGATTGACTAAAGGTACTTTTCTTTAAAGGAACTATACAGCCATTTCTTGTGGCAGAGCTTGTGGATCTGTTGCAATAAGGTTTGGGTTTTCTGTTCAATAAAAGTACTGAGTAGAGGGTGAAGCCTGGACATTTAGAATCAATGAATATAAGATTGGCGTCAGTGTATTGCATAAGTTTTTTTTCCAAATCAGGAGCTTATTATGCTTTCTATAGCTATTGGGTTTCCTAACAAGTAGTTTGAGAGCCTGTTTGCAGAAGACTGAATGGGTATTAATGTTGAAGAGGAAGCTTGGGCCAAACTAGTAAGGTAGTATGTTAAGTGGGGGAGTATCATAGATTTGAATTATAGTTGGGTTACCTCTATAGTCAAAAGAATTGCATATGTGTTTGGGAAATTAACTAGGTTGAATTTGGTTATTTGAGTTACCTTTTTTTATTTTAAAAGAGACTGGAATCAAGTAAGATGTCGTGTTGTTTTCTTTGTGAGAAACATGCAGACTGTTTTTTTTATTGAGATGCAAACATGAGTCTCTGAGCAAGTTTGTCATCTGAACCATTATAGTAGTGTGTTCTTGTGAAGTTTGTTGTTTGTATGCATGTACCACTGCATCATCTGCATACATTGGAACTTCAGACCCTGTACAGACAAAAGGAAGATCATTAATGTACGAGCTGAACAGTTTTGACCTTTGGGGAATGAAAACATTGTGGAAAAAAGTTAGCTTTGATTTTTACGCTGGTGAGACAGCGCCAACTTTTGAACGATTTTAGATTTGTAAAAAAAAAAAAAAACAGGTTGAAATGATTTAGAAAGCTGATTAAAGAGGTTATGGGTTTGTTTATTTGTTTACTGTTTATTTTAGGTGTTGATTTGATTTAATTAAACATTGTATTATCTGATGTGTTTGAGTAGGATTCTTTCTTCTGGGACGGATGGAAGTTATCTAAAGTATGTAAGTTGTGTGTTTTTCCATTAAGGTTTGCAAACACCCATCACACAAAACATTTGTTGTGACTATTTGATGGAGTTTAAATACTTTGTCTATTATAGTAAAAAATACTTATTTTAAGGGTTTTGTATGACCTATATCATGACTTTCCATTGTGGCTTGATCACCCTCATTGGAAAGACATTTGGATAATGAATTTATGGTCATTTGTAATACTGATTTCAAGATAATTTGTGTAATTGATAAATATGTTTGAGTTTATAGTTCATAGTATATTTGTAATTTGGACCAATGTGAAGGAGAGGGCATTGCATTTAACTAAGGGTATGCTGCTTTAATTCTATTTTCCTATGACTATATTGGTAAAATCATTTTTCAGAGTAGTGATTTTTATTTGATTAGGTTATTTGAAATGTTGTTTTATCTTTTGTACCAGTAGTAGTTTTGTTTTATACATTACTCTCATACTGAGAGATATGTGTTAAAAATGGGGGAGGATTCAGTTATTTGAGGTTTTGAATTGAAGTTTATACACCCTGAGTGATATGTGAAGGAGTGTATTGTACTGTTGTTTGTTCTGTTCTATTCCCGAGGGGTATAGGTCTAACTTCTTGATCCTTGTCTCTACGATGGATTTGACAGTGTGATGGGGAGTATAAGCCAATTTGAAATAATAGTTTCAATAGAATGTGTTGTTATTCTCTTTGAAATATGTTTAGATACAGTGGGGAGAACAAGTATTTGATACACTGCCGATTTTGCAGGTTTTCCTAATTACAAAGCATGTAGAGGTATGTCATTTTTTATCATAGGTACACTTCAACTGTGAGAGACGGAATCTAAAACAAAAATCCAGAAAAATCACATTGTATGATTTAAGTAATTCATTTGCATTTTATTGTAAGACATAAGTATTTGATACATCAGAAAAGCATAACTTAATATTTGGTACAGAAACCTTTGTTTGCAATTACAGAGATCATACGTTTCCTGTAGCTCTTGACCAGGTTTGCACACACTGCAGCAGGGGTTTTGGCCCACTCCTCCATACAGACCTTCTCCAGATCCTTCAGGTTTCGGGGCTGTCGCTGGGCAATATGGACTTTCAGCTCCCTCCAAAGATTTTCTGTTGGGTTCAGGTCTGGAGACTGGCTAGGCCACTCCAGGACCTTGAGATGCTTCTTACGGAGCCACTCCTTAGTTGCCTTGGGTGTTTCGGGTCGTTGTCAAGCTAGAAGACCTAGCCACGACCCATCTTCAATGCTCTTACTGAGGGAAGGAGGTTGTTGGCCAAGATCTCACGATACATGGCCCCATCCATCCTCCGCTCAATACGGTGCAGTCGTCCTGTCCCCTTTGCAGAAAAGCATCCCCAAAAAATGATGCTTCCACCTCCATGCTTCACGGTTGGGATGGTGTTCTTGGGGTTGTACTCATCCTTCTTCCACCAAACATGGCGAGTGGAGTTTAGACCAAAAAGCTCTATTTTTGTCTCATCAGACCACACGACCTTCTCCCATTCCTCCTCTGGATCATCCAGATTGTCATTGGCAAACTTCAGACGGGCCTGGACATGCGCTGGCTTGAGCAGGGGGACCTTGCGTGCGCTGCAGGATTTTAATCCATGACGGCGTAGTGTGTTACTAATGGTTTTCTTTGAGACTGTGGTCCAGGCTCTCTTCATGTCATTGACCAGGTCCAGCCGTGTAGTTCTGGGCTGATCCCTCACCTTCCTCATGATCAATTTATAGCTAATGCCATCTGGCTATGGGATACTCCTTTCTCAAGTAAAAGTCTGCATTTGTGCAGGTTTCCTAAGACCTGTGGTTCGTCATTGTGATTTGGGAGGGGTGGATCTTTGCTATGAAAGATCTCAGTTGCCATTATGTTGACACTCTCAGAATTCATTTATAGACACTGAATTGATCCGAGAGTCACAGGGCTATGGTGAAGCTCATATTTAAAAAGATGAAGTTTAAAGTATAACTCTGACTTGTGTGTGGTTTGTAAACTCTCCTTTCACTTTGTAATACAGGAAATTACCACGACACTCCTCACCGCACGGATGTACTCCAGATTGCTGAGGTAAGTCCAGATGAGAAAAGGGTGTCTCGCCCCCTCAAGCCAATGTCTCCACTCCTTCAGAGCCTTGACGACAGCCAATAGCTCCCGGTCCCCCACATCATAGTTTTGCTTCGCCGGGCTGAGCTTCTGCGAAAAGAAGGCACGGTGCGGAGTTTCGGTGGCGTACCCGCGCGTTGAGAGAGCACGACTCCTATCCCAGCCTCAGACGCATCCACCTCCACTATGAAAGTCAAAGAGGGATCCGGATGAGCCAGCACAGGAGTCGAGGTAAACAGAGCTCTCAGGTGACCAAAAGCCCTGTCCTCCTCAGCTGACCACTGCAAACATACCGGTCCCCCCTTCAGCAGTGAGGTAATGGGAGCTGCTACCTGACCAAAACCCCAGATAAACCACCGGTAGTAGTTGGCAAACCCTAGGAACCGCTGCACTTCCTTTACCGTGGTGGGAGTCGGCCAATTACGCACGGCTGAAATGCGGTCACGCTCCATCTCCAACCCTGACGTGGAAATGCGATACCCTAGGAAGGAGATGGACTTTTGGAAGAACAGACAGAACGTACAGGTCATGCTCCAACAGTCGACCAAGCACCCTGCGCACCAGGGACACATGCTCGGCGCGTGTAGCGGAGTATATCAGAATGTGGTCGATATTTCTGCGGCAACAAAGGCCTGGAAGACTGATGGAGCATTCATCAACCCGTACAGCATGACGAGGTACTCATAGTGCCCTGAGGTGGAACTAAATGTCGTATTCCACTCGTCCCCCTCCCGAATACGCACCAGGTTGTAAGCGCTCCTGAGATCCAATTTTGTGAAGAAGCACACCCTGTGCATTGACTCGATCGCACTGGTGATGAAAGGCAGCGTGTAGCTGTACCTCAGTGATCTGATTGATACCCCGATAGTCAATACACGGGCGCAGACCTCCATCCTTCTTCTTCACAAAAAAAGAAACTTGAGGATGCAGGTGAAGTGGAGGGCCGAATGTATCCCTGCCCCAGGGACTCGGAGACCTATGTTTCCATAGCCGCCGTCTCCTCCTGTGACAGATGATACACGTGACTCCTGAGAAGTGCTGCGTCTACCAGGAGATTTATCGCACAATCCTCCCATTGATGGGGTGGTAATTGAGTCGCCCTCTTCTTACAGAAGGCGAGAGCCAAATCGGCATATTCTGAGGGGATGTGCACGGTGGAGACCTGGTCTGGACTTTCCACCGTAGTAGCACCGATGGAAACCCCTACACATCTCCGTGAGCACTTTCGTGACCACCCCTTGAGAGCCATCTGTTGCCACGAAATAGTGGGGTCATGACAGGCCAACCAGGCTAGGCCCAGCACCACGGGAAACGCAGGAGAATCAACAAGGAAGAGACTGATTCTCTCCTTGTGACCCTCCTGCGTAACCATGTCAGCCCTAATCAGCCCTGACCCTAATGGTCAACTATCTAGGGCGTGCACAGGGACGGGCATATCCACAGGAACAAGGAGAATCCCTAAACTGTGGGCAAATGAACGGTCAATAAAATTCCCAGCCTGAATCTACAAGCGCCTTATGCTGGAAATGTGGGGAAAACTCAGGAAATGTAATAAACACATAAATGTGAGCAACAGACAATAGTAGGGAGAAATCTGAGAACAAGAGAAAGAGAGTGGTGTTAATAAAGTCACTAACACAGTAAAACAAAACTAGGGAGCAAAGAATAAATACGAATATCACAGGAAAGTAGTGCGAGGTTTGGGAATAATAATTATTCATATGTTGACAAATGTCCCCATTTCTCTCAGTAATAGGAAGCTATAGTATTTTAATAAAACCATGCAGTGGCTGAAAGAAGCTGTAACGGGTTTCTTCTTCCACCTCTGAGGAGGAGTAGTAGGAAGGATCGGGGGACCAAAATGCAGCGTGTTATGTAGGATCCATTAACAACACTCTCACTGATCACCATATTTTGCACAAACCGAGCTGTACGATATTTGGACCAATACAAGATTACCATTGATGTACCTGGCTAGCTCAGTCGGTAGAGCATGAGACTCTTAATCTCAGGGTTGTGGGTTCGAGCCCCACGTTGGGTGATTATTTTCTCTGCCGAAGTACCAACTCACTTCGCGAACAGCCAACTGCTTGGATTTTCAAGGTCTTGCCATCCTGCTTTGCTGATGTGTCAGGCATTGCTGGTAATGCAGAAGACTATACATTTGAATGGTAGCTGTCCCTGCACTCTGACATGTTATGTCAATGACATACCAATTACTTATAAAATAGATTGAATAAATGCTATTTTTCTGGACAAGAAATATACAGGCAGAGGGTTCAAGAAAAGCACTTGCTACTGGTGAGGATCGAATTCACAACCTCGGCATTGGTTCGCTGCATACTGCTGTATAAGTACCATGCGCTAACCGACTGCGCCACAGGAGCTATGCAGAGCACTCTTACTGATCACCATATTTTGCACCAACATATCTGTACGATATTCGGTCCAAGTCAGTACCTCAATTGATCTGCCTGGCAAGCTCAGACATTTGAGCATGAGCCTCTTAATCTCAGAATCGTAGGGTTGATACCACAAATGAGGTGATTCTTGTCTGAACCAAAGCACCAAGTCACTTTGCAAACAGCCATTCACCTGGACTTTCTAGCAGGCTTGCCACCCTGCATTGCTGATGTGTCAGGCATAGCTGGTGATACAGAAGACTATGGATTTGAATCCTAGCTGTGCCTGCACTCTGACCTGTTATTTCAATGACATACCAATTAATTATGAAACGTCCTCCTAAGTGTATTGAATAAATGCTCCTTTTCTGGACAAGAAATAGACAGGGTTCAAGAAGAATACTTGCTCCTGGTGGAGCTTGAACGCACAACCTTGTCATCAATTTGCTGCATATTGCTGTAAAAGCACAATACACTAACCGATTGCACCACAGGATCCATTAACAACACTCTCACTGATCACCATATTTTGCACAAACGGAGCTGTACGATATTCGGACCAATACAATATTAATATTGAGGTACCTGGCTAGCTCAGTCGGTAGAGCATGAGACTTTTAATCTCAGGGTCGTGGGTTCGAGCCCCACGTTGGGTGATTATTTTCTCTGCCGAAGTACCAACTCACTTCCCGAACAGCCAACCGTTTGGATTTTCAAGGGGTTGCCATCCTGCTTTGCTGATGTGTCAGGCATTGCTGGTAATGCAGAAGACTATACATTTGAATTGTAGCTGTCCCTGCACTCTGACCTGTTATGTCAATGACATACCAATTACTTATGAAATAGATTGAATAAATGCTCTTTTTCTGGACAAGAAATAGACAGGGAGAGGGTTCAAGAAGAATACTTGCTCCTGGTGGAGTTTGAACGCACAACCTTGTCATCAATTTGCTGCATATTGCTGTAAAAGCACAATACACTAACCGATCGCACCACAGGATCCATTAACAACACTCACTAATCATCATATTTTGCACAAACAGAGCTGTACGATATTCGGACCAACACAAAATTACCATTGAGGTACCTGGCTAGCTCAGTCGGTAGAGCATGAGACTCTTAATCTCAGGGTCGTGGGTTCGAGCCCCATGTTGGGTGATTGTTTTCTCTGCCAAAGTACCAATTCACTTCGCGAACAGCCTTCTGCTTGGATTTTCGAGCTTTGCTGATGTGTCAGGCATTGCTGATGTGTCAGACAATCCAATCCGCCAACTGAGAAAGGCCACGAAGAACGGAGAGGTGTAGTCCAAGGACGCAAAGAGTGGATCCGATCCTGGGTAACCTCTATTGGGCTACAAAACAAACGGAACGGAGAGTTGAACACATCCTCATTCGTCTCCATCACAACCCCACTTTTGCACAGCTGTTGCTGGCTATTTAATTGGGAATTAAAGGGAAAGCGCCCTATTGGAAGGAGAAGCACTGATACGGTTCAGAAAAATTCAGGGCCGTCACAAAACAATCGCTAAAGATGTGTAGATTTGAAGATGTGTAGATTTGAGGGTTCTGTGTTGATACAATATGTAAGGTAGTAAAAAGATGAAGAAACTCATATGCCAAACATTGCAACATTAGTAAACTATGTGGTAGAGCAGGGTCACAAGGAACTTTAGCTATGGTAAAGTACAACCGGTGAAACAAGAGAACATATTTGGGGATTTCGAGAACCATGCAACTCAAGAAGAAGACCCTAGTAGTTTTGAACTCATGAGACTTTATTTTGTTTTATTCAAAAATAGATTTATTGAACTGATGAAAGGGAGGAAGAGAAAGAGTAATTCAAGTGGCCTCCCTGTGAAAAGTAGAAGTTTTGTGTGTTTTGACTATAACTGAAATTGTAAAAAAATGACCTGGTAACACACAGAGAGAGAGGTCATGGGCAGATGAGCTCCCACATTTTTCAGCATGTTTAAAAAAAGAAAATAGATTTAGAGTTAGATTTTTTTGGGAGGGACATATTCAGGATGCTACCCTAAACAACAGCCCTCACTCCACATCGAAACTCCAAACCTACAACATGATTTTGGATGGAATTTTACGTGGAATGCTTCCTATACTCAAGGATTATTATTCCCAAACTATACATCAAATGCTCTGGCAAACAAGCTGAAACACCATCCATCCTGGAGCTGAGTGAGTAATGCTTAGTCGGAAGCAATTTTTTTTACTTTCAAAAGCCAATTACAATTATATATTTTACTTTATTAAGACTGAATGCTCAGGCTCCCAAGCTTTGCGGGGACTAAGAGTTACAACTTCAATTAGCATTGATGTGTGAAGCGAGAGGTGTCGAAGCCTTTGAGCCCAACAAATGGCAGGCTATACCCCACCCAGATCCAGAGGACTTGAAGCCGCCTCCTGCTCTTCAAAGACCATCCACTGGCATTTTCTACAAGAAATCTGCCTCCAGAAATAAAAGCTTCTCCCAAGTGAGTGACACCTGTTTTGGAGGCCTTTCTGAACATGGCGCCAATGTAAACTGAGGTTTTTGGATATAAATAGGAACTTGATCAAACAAAACATACATGTATTGTGTAACTTTGTGTCCTGGGAGTGTCATCTGATGAAGGCGGCGGCTTGGTTTAAATCATGCAAAAACAAAGTGTTGGAGAAGAATGTAGAAGTGCAATATGTGCCATGTAAGAAAGCTAACGTTTAAGTTCCTTGCTCAGAACATGAGAACATATGAAAGGTGGTGGTTCCTTTTATGAGTCTTCAATATTGAGTCTTCATTATTCCCAGGTAAGTTTTAGGTTGTAGTTATTATAGGAATTATAGAACTATTTCTCTCTCTTGTATTTCATTAACCTTTGCTAGCACTCATTAGCATTTTCCATTTCTGTTCCCCGAGCAAGTGA
The DNA here is from genome assembly GCF_023373465.1 of Oncorhynchus keta. Lineage (NCBI taxonomy): Eukaryota > Metazoa > Chordata > Actinopteri > Salmoniformes > Salmonidae > Oncorhynchus > Oncorhynchus keta. The sequence goes on from NC_068444.1 coordinate 44,884,501, forward strand.
CCCCCCACTAGGTCACTACACCCACATAACCCCTGACAATGGCTTATTGTTATATTTTCTTACTCCATGTTTCCCTCTTTTGTGGTTGGTTGATAGTTAGATTAATAATGTTACCATTCGGAATAACTGGGGCTCCCTCGACTGCTTTGTGGTAACACTGTTTAAAATGTTTCTAAAGAATCTTCCTCTTTGCTAGCTTTTTTTTGTGTATAGCTGTATCTATGGAGCTTGCTAGCTAGTAAGATGCTACACTAAAACAATGCGAAAACAACACACCTACACAAAACTGATGGCTTTCAATGATTTCATCCCTTCCTGCTTCCTTACCTTCCTTACCCCATCCCCCTGTTCCCCCTTTTTCTATTTTGGGTTTCCCCTTTTCTGTCTTTCTCAGCAGTGCAGTCTAGTCTGCAGTTTTGTGTTCCCCGTTCCCCTATCATATCTCACATGCCATCTTTGCCTTCTGTACCAGATTGATATTCACACACTTCCAAATGCTTACCTGCTACCATGGCAATGCAGCTGTCACCTGACAGTTTCACCATAGGATGGCAGGAATAGAATAGAACTCTGGCAGAGAGAGTTGGGGAAAATGGGTGGGCAAGTACACTATGGTGCCCCCCTCTCAAGGAACAGTTAGCGGAAAACCCTTTGGTATGGATATGTGTTTGTGACATGTTACATTTTGTACATGGTAGTGAATGGGGTTTAATTGGATGGGAGTGACACACAGCTTCATTTGTATAGTGTCACGGCCTGATCACCTGTCTCTGTTTCACCTGTCTTTGTGCTTGTCTCAACCCCCTTCCAGGTGCCGCCCATCTTTCCAATTGTCCCGTGTACCTATACCTGTGTTTTCTCTTTGTCTGTTGCCATTCTGTCTTGTTTGGCAAGCTATCAGTCTTCATTCTGTCAGCTCCTCTTTTTCCCTGCCTCTCTTTTTCTTGTCCCCCTGGTTTTTGACCCTTGCCTGTCATGACCTTGTACCTGCCCGCCTGACCACTCTGCCCATCCCGGACCCTGAGCCTGCCTGCCGTCCAGTACCTTTGCTCCACCCCTGGGTTACTGAACTCTGCCTACACTGACCCTGAGCCTGCCTGCCGTCCGGTACCTTTGTCCCACCTCTGGGTTACTGAACTCTGCCTACACTGACCCTGAGCCTGCCTGCTGTCCGGTACCTTTGCTCCACCTCTGGGTTACTGAACTCTGCCTACACTGACCCTGAGCCTGCCTGCTGTCCGGTACCTTTTCTCCACCTCTGGATTACTGAACTCTGCCTGACCCTGCCTGCCTTGACCTGTCGTTTGCCTGCCCTTTTGTTACAATAAACTTTGTTACTTCACACGGTCTGCACTTGGGTCTTAACTTGATTCCTGATATACAATTGTATGCAGGAGTGTATTGGTAATTTTGGTTAGATTTGGTGAGGCAAGGCCTGTTGAGTACACTCATTGTTATTGAGGATCAAGTTAGGCCTCCTCATTAGATCTTAAAAAAATCACCGAACATGCCGATTTGTGAGTTTTTCTGTTGCTCATTCGAAAAATGTGATTTCAGTCTTAGAGGTGTGTTGCCTGACCAATTGTGTGTTTGGTTAATGATGATTGTCCCTCGTGAAACACTGGAAGCCTATTTCACTTCCTCAAAACTCCCAGATTGAATCAAAGATAACTCAAGAAATCTGTAATTGGTTTTGATGTTTTAGTTGCGCAATTTTACATTTAACTAAGGTGCAGTATTTGTCATGTAAAAAAAATGTGCAACGTCTTATCTTATGTAAACAGTCGGAAGCTGATGAGCAGGTCTGTCTCACTGTCTATGCCATTGGATAGAGAGCAATCACAGCAGCTGTTCACCCCATGTTAGTGGGCAATTGGACATCATCAAATCCAAACCCAATCTTAATATACCCGTTGTGACGCGTGGATGTTCCAAACTCCGTTTTAGACGAGACTGACTTTAATGACCAAAATTATTCTATTTCAACTATGTCGTTCATTTTGAGAAAGGGAATATCTGTTTCTGACTCAAATTGATGCCACATTGGCAGTTTTCAATGGGATTCTTTGCTTTTTAATGCCATCGACTGTAGCTGTTGATTTGTTACTTACCAGAGTTTCTTCTGGTTTGTAATTGCCACTGTCAGCTGTTCATAGACAAGCAAGGATGATTTGCTCAACAGCTATGTAGTACAAGCCAGTATGTGCCTCTTGCTGTTATGGTTACAGTTTGCCTTTTTTTCATTTAGTAAAGAGATAATTGTTTAGGTCAGGATAAATAAGCCTAACTTATCTGTGGATCAACTGCACAACAGGCTACAGAAAGGACTACACAAAGAAGTATGACTCCTATTGGCCCAAATACAAGGTTCTACTTAGAAATGAGAGCTCCTGTTGGTCATCATTGTAATGGGTGCGTATTGGTGGCAGGGAAGTTAGGCGCAGGAGAACAAACTTGGTATAAACGGAGTCGTTTAATAAGTGCTCACAACTCCAAAAACCAAAATATGCTAAATAATAAATGTGGGTACAAAACCTGTCGCACACCAACACATAACTTGCACATCACATACAATCAAAAATCTCCGACAATGACATGAGGGGAAACAGAGGGTTAACCTCTTCGAGATAGGGGGCGCTCTTTTAATTTTTGGATAAAAAACGTTCCCGTTTTAAACAAGATATTTTGTCACGAAAAGATGCTCGACTATGCATGGAATTGACAGCTTTGGAAAGACAAAACTCTGACGTTTCCAAAACTGCAAAGATATTATCTGTGAGTGCCCCAGAACTAATGCTACAGGCGAAACCAAGATGAAGTTTCATACTGGAAATGCCCCAGATTCTGAAGGCGCTGTGTTCCAATGTCTCCTTATATGGCTGTCAATGCGCCAGGAATGATCCTGCCCTTTGTGTCGTTTCTCCAAGGTGTCTGCAGCATTGTGACGTGTTTGTAGGCATATCATTGGAAGATTGACCATAAGAGACTACATTTACCTGGTAATCTGTAGGTCCATGCACATTCCATTTCTTCAGAAGAGAAAGTCAACTGCCACGAAGGATTTATCGTCAATAGATATGTGAAAAACACCTTGAGGATTGATTCTAAACATTGGTTTGCCATGTTTCTGTCGATATTATGGACTTAATTTGGAAAAAAGTTCGCGTTTTAATGACTTAATTTTCGTTTTTTTCTTCTTACCCAAACGTGATGAAGAATGATGAACAAAACGGAGCGATTTGTCAACACAAATAATATTTTTTTGTAAAAACTGAATATTTGCTATCTAACTGAGAGTCTCCTCATTGAAAACATCTGAAGTTCTTCAAAGGTAAATTATTTTATTTGTATCCTTTTCTGGTTTTTGTGAAAATGTTGCCTGCTGAATGCTAACGCTAAATGCGCCGCTAAATGCTACGCTAGCTATCAATACTGTTACACAAATTCTTGTTTTGCAATGGTTGAGAAGCATATTTTGAAAATCTGAGATGACAGTGTTGTTAACAAAAGGCTAAGCTTGAGAGCAAATAGATTAATTTCATTTCATTTGCGATTTTCATGAATAGTTAACGTTGCGTTATGGTAATGAGCTTGAGGCTGTAGTCACGATACCGGATCCGGGATGGCTCGACGCAAGAAGTTAAATACACAACATGTAATTGATGGGATTGGAACCAGGTGTGAAGGAAGACAAGACAAAACCAATGGAAAATGAAAAGTGGATCAGCGATGGCCAGAAGGTCGGTGACGTCGACCGCTGAACACCGCCCGAACAAGGAGAGGGACCAACTTCGGCGGAAGTCGTGACCAATCATATCTATACAAGAAGGCCCTCTACAAGTCCTGATGTGGGCCCCTTGTCCCTTTATGAAGTTTTTCCTGATCTAATTATTTATTGATTATTTTAAAAGGTTCTGATCTTCATCCCTAGTTTTGAATACCAATCATAAGCTTACTATGAAGATGTAGTCTCCATCTTCTTGTCCCTAGATCTAATAATACTCTGCCTTTACTATTTTACATAAACATATTATTATTACATGGCAAATCTTTCATACAGACACTGAGTGGCATGCAAGTATTCTAAATGTGTTACACTCTTCTTACATCCCTAATCTCCTCTCCTTACCCTCATCTCCTCTTTTCTCCTCGTATCTTTCTCACAGAACGGAGGACCAGGACAGAATGAGCCAAGCCTGTGTGGTCACAACCTCCTCTTTTCCTGTTAGAAGCAAGGTTTGTCTCTCCTGTCCTGAACCACCTCTCCCTTTGCTTAGTCTCTCTTTAACAAGCTCAATGCTCATTGACGCTACCAAACATCATGAACATCAACATTTACTGAGGTTTATGTTGTCAGCATCATAATCAGTGATCCTATCTCAATCTCTTACAGGACGGTGATGACAGGGTACAAACGTTCAGAAAGAGATATAGGGAGGCTGAGAGACCCCAACTGCCCCGTAAGGTACTGTTCAGTAGGCATACCATCCTATATTATGTTTTGATCACTGCGAGGTAGCATTAAACAGGCTTTGTACTGAATGTGGATGTAGGATTTCCAGAAACACTTTTGAATAGCATTTTATAGATGTGTGTAAATGTTTATTAATGCTTATAACTGCTTCTTACATGATTATCCATGTCATAAATGCTCATAAATTGTAATGCTTATAATTCTTATAAATGCTTTGTCCGATGTAGTTCAGCTCTGGGCTGAAACTGTGGAAAAGAAGATGGTTTGTCCTGCCTAAGTACTGTCTGTTCTACTACAAAGGCAAGCAAATAATATAGTATCATGTCATTGTGTGTGTACCTTACATAAATAGTGCAGTTTTCTCTAGCCTCTCTCGTCTCTTTTTTCTCTCTCCTCCTTCTCTTCTAGATAGTAGAGAATAATCTGTTTTGGGTAGCATCCCATGCAACAAAGGTAGCAGGCAGCATCAAATCAAAATCAAATCAAAGTTGTCACATGTGCCGAATACAGCAGGTGTAGACCTTACAGTGAAATGCTTACTTACGAGCCCTTAACCAACAATGCAGTTAAGAAAAATAACTTTAAAAAAAAGAAATAAAAGTAAGAAATAGTTAAAGAGCAGCAGTAAAATAACAATAGTGAGGTTATATACAGTACAGAGTCAATGTGCGGTGGCACCGGTTAGTCGAGGTGATTGAGGTAATATGTACATGTAGGTAGAGTTATTGAAGTGACTATGCATAGGTAATAACAGAGAGTAGCAGCAGCATAAAAAAGGGGGGCAATGCAAATAGATGTTGAGGAGTCTTGTGACTTGGGGGTAGAAGCTGTTAAGAAGCATCTTGGACCCAGACCTGGCGCTTCAGTACCGCTTACCGTGTGGTAGCAGAGAAAACAGTCTATGACTAGAACAGTCTATGACATTAGTATCTAGACATCTGCCACCTGTCACTGTCTCTGTCACCAAGCACATTTAGAAAGTCACACGGTTATTTTGGGTGAATTGTCTAAGGGGGGTGATGACTTTGGCATTCTGTGCTATTGTCCATCGACCAAAACATCCAGCCCAATAGAGTTTAGCAGCAGAATGAGGGAACGGACAGACAAGGATTCCCTCCCCTTCCATTCTGATCCTAACACACCACCCAAGCCCACAAAATGTTTTGGGAAAAGGTCAATTGGGGTCGCGACTCCACACACCAGTGTGCTGGGTTGACTTTCGACTCAGGATGATCCTCCCTTCATGCCACAGACCGATTACGCCCCTGCGTCACCCAAGCTGGAGTTTAAGTCCGCTCCCCACACTCCAGGAACTGAGAGGTGGCAAACAATTACCAGTGTGAGGAGGAAACAATTAATTATTTGTAGTGTTATTCTACCACAATACTTCTAAATGTATAGATGCTGGGTAAAGACTTAGATAATAGAATGATTCATGAGTTTGTGGTGTGTCATTTCGTCTCATTGTGACAAGGTAAAGCTAAAACGTAGACAGCATAATATAATTAAAGAGGAAGTTAATTAAGGTTGGGTTTTTAATTCTTTAATTATCTCAATCTTTACGTTGCTTTTCATCCCTAGCCCACGCCTGTATATTCCTCCCTTCCACCATATTTCAAGTGGACAAAAAGCTTTAGGAAAGGTACAGTACCCTGTGAATATACATAGAATGTGCACAACAGAACTTGATCTACATATACACTATTTAGTATACATGAACAAAGAACATACACTGTGTACACAGAAAGTTAATACATACCAACAGTGCCTTCAGAAAGTATTCACGCGTATTTCCAAATATTTTTGTCTTACAGCCAGAATCTAACTTGGATTGAATTGAGATTTTGTGTCACTGGCCTAAACACAATACCCTATAATGTCAGAGGAATTATGTTTTTAGAATTGTTTACAATTTAATGAAAAATGAACAGCTTAAATGTCTTGAGTCAATAAGTATTCAAACACTTTGTTATAGCAAGCCTACAGTTCAGGAGTAAAAATGTGCTAAAAAAAAGTCCCACAATAAGTTTCATGGACTCACTCTGTGTGCAATAATAGTGTTTAACATGACTTTTCAATGACTACCTAATCGCTGTACCCCTCACATACAATTATATGTAAGATCTCTCAATCGAGCAGTGAAGTTCAAACACAGATTCAACCACAAAGGGAGGTTTTCCAATGCCTTGCGAAGAAGGGTACCTGTTGGTAAATGGGTTAAAAAAAGCAGACATTGAATATCCCTTTCAGTATGGTAAAGTTATTAAAACCTATTAGAACCTCTCATCCCGGATCCGGGATCGTGACTACTGCTCAAGCTCATTACCATAACGCAACGTTAACGATTTCTGAAAATCGCAAATGAAATAAATATGCCTGTTCTCAAGCTTAGCCTTTTCTTAACAACACTGTCATCTCAGATTTTCAAAATATGCTTTTGAACCATAGAAAATCAATAATTTGTGTAAGAGTGTTGATAGCTAGCTTAGCATTTAGCATAGCATTTAGCACGCAACATATTCACAAAAACCAGCAAAGCAATCAAATAAAATAATTTACCTTTGAAGAACTTCAGATGTTTCAATGAGGAGACTCTCAGTTACATAGCAGATGTCCAGTTTTTCCTGAAAGATTCTTTGTGTAGGACAAATGGCTCCATTTTGTACATCACATTTGGCTACCGAAACGAACCGAAAATTCAGTCACCTACACGTCAAACTTTTTTCCGAATTAACTCCATAATATCGGCCGAAACAATGGCAAACGTTGTTTGAATCAATCCTCAAGGTGTTTTGTCGAATATCTCTTCATTGATATGCCGTTCGTGGAAGCATGGTTTTTGTCTGAATCACATGGAAAAATACCAGCAGCTGAGTTTTGCGCACCAATTTCCACGCAGGACACCGTGCGGACACTTGGCAAATGTAGTCTCTTATGGTCAATCTTCCAATGATATGCCTGCAAATACGTCACAATGCTGCAGACCCCTTGGGGAAACGATTAGGCTCATTCCTGGGGCATTCACAGCCATATAAGGAGACAATGCAAAAGCGTAGCAAATCCTGTTCATTTCCTGGTTGCAGTAACATCTTGGTTTTGCCTAAAGCTTGTGTTCTAGGGCACTCACAGTGAAAATCTTTGCAGTTATGGAAACGTCAGTGTCTTCTTTCCAAAGCTATCAATTCCATGCATAGTCGAGCATCTTTTCGTGACAAAATATCACGCTTAAAACGGGCACGTCTTTTTATCCAAAAATGCAATACTGCCCCTAGAGTCTTAAGAGGTTACACTTTGGATGGTGTATCAATACACCCAGTCACTACAAAGATACAAGCGTCTTTCCTAACTCAGTTGCTGGAGAGGAAGGAAACCACTTAGGGATTTCATTCATGGTGATTTTAAAACAGTTACATAGTTTAATGGCTGTGATAGGAGAAAACTGAGGATGGATCAACAACATTGTAGTTACTCCACAATACTAACCTAATTGATTGAAAAGCCATACAGAATAAAATCTCAACACTGTGCCTACAGGGAAGACATCCTCCTCCCTCATGTGGTACCCTACCTGCAGGCTCATCCTGACATGACCTTACAGCATGACAATGCCACCAGCCATACTGCTCATTCTGTGCGGGATTTCCAGCAAGACAGGAATGTCCGTGTTCAAATCTGGTGCAGTCCATGAGGAGGAGATGCACTGCAGTACTTAATGCAGCTGGTGGCCACACCAGATACTGACTGTTACTTTTGATTTTGACCCCCCTCTTCCACTCATCACTGTCAAACGCTCCCTGACACACTTCAGCGAGCAGGTCTTTCTAATTGATCTGGCCGGGGTATCCTGGAAGGATATTGATCTCATCCCGTCAGTAGATGATGCCTGGTTATTTAAAAAAGAAAATGCCTTCCTCACCATCTTAAATAAGCATGCCCCCATTCAAGAAATGTAGAACCAGGAACAGATATAGCCCTTGGTTCTCTCCAGACCTGACTGCCCTTAACCAACACAAAAACATCCTATGGTGTTCTGCATTAGCATCGAATAGGCCCTGTGATATGCAACTTTTCAGGGAAGCTAGAAACCAATATACACAGGCAGTTAGAAAAGCCAAGGCTAGCTTTTTCAATCAGAAATGTGCTTCCTGCAACACAAACTCAAAAAAGTTCTGGGACACTGTAAAGTCCATGGAGAATAAGAACACCTCCTCCCAGCTGCCCACTGCACTGAAGATAGGAAACACTGTCACCACGGATAAATCCACTATAATTGATAATTTCAATAAGCATTTTTCTACGTCTGGCCATGCTTTCCACCTGGTTACCCATACCCCGGTCAACAGCACTGCACCCCCCCACAGCAACTCGCCCAAGCCTCCCCATTTCTCCTTCTTCCAAATCCAGTCAGCTGATGTTCTGAAAGAACTGCAAAATTTGGACCCCTACAAATCAGCCGGGCTAGACAATCTGGACCATTTCTTTCTAAAATTATCTGCTGAAATTGTTGCCACTCCTATTACTAGCATGTTCAACCTCTCTTTCGTGTCGTCTGAGATTCCCCAAAATTTGAAAGCAATTGCGGTCATCCCCCTCTTCAAAGGGAGGGGACACTCTTGACCCAAACTGCTACAGACCTACAGTGGGGAGAACAAGTATTTTATACACTGCCGATTTTGTAGGTTTTCCTACTTACAAAGCATGTAGAGGTCTGTAATTTTTTATCATAAGTACACTTCAACTGTGAGAGACGGAATCTAAAACAAAAATCCAGAAAATCACATTCAGGTTCTGCTTTTCTGATGTCATGCAATAAAATGCAAATTAATTACTTAAAAATCATACAATGTGATTTTCTGGATTTTTGTTTTAGATTCCGTCTCTCATAGTTGAAATGTACCTATGATAAAAATGACAGACTTCTACATGCTTTGTAAGTAGGAAACACTGCTGATTTTGCAGGTTATCAAATACTTGTTCTCCCTACTCTATATCTATCCTACCCTGCCTTTCTAAGGTCTTCGAAAGCCAAGTCAACAAACAGATTACCGAACATTTCGAATCCCACCATACCTTCTCCGCTATGCGATCTGGTTTCAGAGCTGGTCATGGGTGCACCTCAGCCACGCTCAAGGTCCTAAACAATATCTTAACCGCCATCGATAAGAAACAATACTGTGCAGCCGTATTCATTGACCTGAGGCTTTCGACTCTGTCAATCACCACATCGGCATACTCGATAGCCTTGGTTTCTCAAATGATTGCCTCGCCTGGTTCACCAACTACTTCTCTGATAGAGTTCAGTGTGTCAAATCAGAGGGTCTGTTGTCTGGGCCTCTGGCAGTCTCTATGGGGGTGACACGGTTCAATTCTTTGACCGACTCTCTCCTCTGTATACATCAATGATGTCGCTCTTGCTGCTGGTGAGTCTCTGATCCACCTCTACGCAGACGACACCATTCTGTATACTTCTGGCCCTTCTTTGTACACTCTGTTAACTAACCTCCAGATGAGCTTCAATGCCATACAACTCTCCTTCCGTTGCCTCCAATTGCTCTTGAATACAAGTAAAACTAAATGCATGCACTTCAACCGATCGCTGCCTGCACCGGCCCGCCTGTCCAACATCACTACTCTGGATGGCTCTGACTTAGAATATGTGGACAACTGCAAATACCTGGTGTCTACACTGTAAACTCTCCTTCCAGACTCACATCAAACATCTCCAATCCAAAGTTAAATCTAGAATTGGCTTCCTATTTCACAACAAAGCATCCTTCCCTCATGCTGCCAAAAATACCCTTGTAAAACTGACCATCCTACCAATCCTTGACTTCAGCGATGTCATTTACAAAATAGCCTCCAATACCCTACTCAATAAATTGGATGCAGTCTATCACAGTGCCATCCGTTTTGTCACCAAAGCCCCATATACTACCCACCACTGCAACCTGTACGCTCTCGTTGGCTTGCCCTCGCCTCATACTCGTCGCCAAACCCACTGGCTCCAGGTCATCTACAAGACCCTGCTTCATCAATAAGTGCATCGATGACGTCGTCCCCACAATGACCGCACGTACATACACCAACCAGAAGCCACGGATTACAGGCAACATCCACACTGAGCTAAAGAGTAGAGCTGCCGCTTTCATCAAACAGGCAAAGCGTCAATACAGGACTAAGATTGAATCGTACTACACCAGCTCCGATCCTCGTCGGATGTGGAAGGGCTTGCAAACTATTATAGACTACAAAGGGAAGCTCAGCCATGAGCTGCCCAATGACACAAAACTATCAGACGAGCTAAATTACTTCTATGCTCGCTTCGAGGCAAGTAACACTGAAACATGCATGAGAGCACCAGCTGTTCCAGATGACTGTATGATCACGCTCTCCGTAGCCAATGTGAGTAAGACCTTTAAACAGGTCAACATTCATAAGGCCCCAGGGCCAGATGGATTACCAGGATGTGTACTCTGAGCATGCGCTGACCAACTGGCAAGTGTCTTCACTGACATTTTCAAACTGTCCCTGACTGAGTCTAAAAGTCTAAAAAAGTTATTTGTACAAGTATATATAGTTTCAACCTCTCCCTGTCTGTGTCTGTAATACCAACATGTTTCAAGCAGACCACCATAGTCCCTGTGCCGAAGAACACTAAGGTAACCTGCCTCAATGACTACCGACCCTTACCACTCACGTATGTAGCCATGAAGTGCTTTGAAAGGCTGGTAATCAACATGATTATCCCAGAAACCCTAGACTCATACCGCCACAACAGATCCACAGATGATGCAATTGTTAATGCACTCCACACTGCCCAACTGAACAAAAGGAACACCTATGTGAGAATGCTATTCATTAACTACAGCTCAGCGTTCAACACCATAGTGCCCTCAAAGCTCATCACTAAGCTAAGGACCCTGGGACTAAACACCTTCTTCTGCAACTGGATCCTGGACTTCCTAATGGGCTGCCCCCGGGTAGTAAGGGTAGGGAACAACACATCCGCCCCGATGATCCTCAACACGGAAGCCCCTCAGGGGTGCCTGCTCAGTCCCTTCCTGTACTTCCCCTCTAAACCCACTATGCTCACTCATGACTGCATGACCAGTCACGACTCCAACAACATCATCAAGTTTGCAGATGACACAAAAGTGATAGGCCTGATCCTCGACAACGATGAGACAGCCTTTAGGGAGGAGGTCAGAGTCCTGGCCGTGTGGTGCCAGGACAACAACCTCTCCCTTAACGTGGTCAAGACAAAGGAAAAGCAGGACCGAGCATTCCCCCATTCTCATTGATGGGTCTGTAGTGGAACAGGTTGAGAGCTTCAAGTTCCTTGGTGTCCACATCACCAACAAACTAACATGGTACAAGCACACCAAGACAGTCATGAAGAGGGCATGACAAAGCCTATTCCCCATCAGGAGACTGAAAAGATTTGGCATGGGTCCTCAGATCCTCCAAAAGTTCTACAGATGGTTGCATCACTGCCTAGTATGGCAACTTCTTGGCCTCCAATCGCAAGGCAATACAGAGGGTATTGTGTATGGCCCAGTAATTTTTCAAACAATTGTTTACAGAGAGATTTTTTTCACGTATAATTCACTGAATCACAATTCCGGTTGGTCAGAAGTTTACATACACTAAGTTGACTGTGCCATTAAACAGCTTGGAAAATTCCAGAAAACTATGTCATGGCTTTAGAAGTTTCTGATAGGCTAATTGACATCATTTGAGTCATTGGAGGTGTACCTGTGGATGTATTTCAAGGCCTACCTTCAAACTCAATGCCTCTTTGCTTGACATCATGGGAAAATCATAAGAAATCAGCCAAGACCTCAGAAAAAAATTGTAGACATCCTTGGGAGCAATTTCCAAATGCATGAAGGTACCACGTTCATCTGTAAAAACAATAGTACGGAAGGATAAACACCATGGGACCACACAGCTGTCATACCGCACAGGAAGGAGACGCGATCTGTCTCCTAGAGATGAACATACTTTGCTGCGAAAGTGCATATTCAATCCCAGAACAACAGCAAAGGACCTTGTGAAGATGTGAGGAAACAAGTACAAAAGTATCTATATCCACAGTAAATCGAGTCCTATATCGACATAACCTGAAAGGCCGCTCAGCAAGGAAGAAGCCACTGCAACTGCACATCGGGGACAAAGATCATACTTTTTGGAGAAATGTCCTCTGGTCTCATGAAACATAAATGGAACTGTTTGGCCATAATTACCTTTTATTTTGTTTGGAGGAAAAAAAGGGAAGCTTGCAACCCGAAGAACACCATCCCAAACGTGTGAAGCGCGGGGGTGGCAGCATCATGTTGTGGGGGTTCTTTGTTGCAGGAGGGACTGGTGCACTTCACAAAATAGATGGCATCATGAGCTAGGAAAATTATGTGGATATATTGATGCAACGTCTCAAGACATCAGTCAGGAAGTTAAGGCTTGGTCTTAAATGGGTCTTCCAAATGGACAATGACCCCAAGCATGCTTCCAAAGTTGTGGCAAAATGGCTTAAGGACAACAAAGTCAAGGTATTGGAGTGGCCATCACAAAGCCCTGACCTCAATCCTATGGAAAATTTGTGGGCAGAACTGAAAAAGTGTGTGCGAGCAAGGAGGCCTACAAACCTGACTCAGTTACACCAGCTCTGTCAGTGGGAATGGGCCAAAATTCACCCAACTTATTGTGGGAAGCTTGTGGAAGGCTACCCGAAACGTTCGACCCAAGTTAAACTATTTAATGCTACCAAATACTAATTGAGTGTATGTAAACTTCTGATCCACTGGGAATGTGATGAAAGAAATAAAAGCTGAAATAAGTAATTCTTTCTATTCTTCAGACCATGCACATTCTTAAAATAAAGTGGTGATCCTAACTGACCTAAGACAGGGAATTGTTACTCGGATTAAATGTCGGGATTTGTGAAAAAACTGAGTTTAAATGTAGTTGGCTAAGGGGTATGTAAACTTCTGACTTCAACTGTACATACATACATACAACTTTAACCCCCCTATCCTCTTTTGAGGCCTCTCTTTCAAAGCCACTGAGCCAAAGTAGCCACAATAATGGTCATTATTAATGGCCATTTTTATTCATGACCCTCAGCATGATGGGATGTTAATTGCTTAATTAACTCAGTAACCACACCTGTGTGAATCGCATGCTTTCATTGTACTGTTTAGCCATCATTTAATCATTTGTTCCCTTTATTTTGGCAGTTACCTGTATTTGCACGCATGCAGACCTTTTCACTTGAATGAGTCATTCAGGGGAAATCTCACTTTTTTTCTTCAGGCCCCCTTTCTGATTGCCTGACCCGTTTCTGTGGAGGAGCCTCTTCATGAGCTGGCCACTCCGTTGCCTGAGCAGATTCTTTCAGGGATGAAACACAGATTGACAGAGAAGAGCAAGAAAATACTCCAGAAACCACCAGGGCTGCATTGTTATTCGAGACCAGGCATTTATTCGAGACACCTGATCAAAATTCCAACTGGTCCCAGGCAGAGATAAGGGAGATGAGCCAGGAGCAGCCACCAGCCCAACGGTTGGCTAAGGCTCTACAGGAGATAACTTCAGAGAGGCAGGAACAAAACTCCATTGGGCTCAATGCAACTAGTGCGCAGCAGAGCCATAATGTCACCACCAAGTCCTCCAGAGACGACCCCTGGACAAAGGCAAAGACCGCTGCGGAGGCCCTGAAACCCCATCAGGCGTGTGACTGGGCCGTGGTGGAAAATGGGTGTGTGGCCTCTGTTCCCAGAGTAAGACAGGAGGATGGGAGTCATGACTCTACAAGAAGAGTGTTGGGAGCAGGTCATAAGGAGGAACATAAAATGAGATGTTGATGTGGACTTGTTGTTCAGTACAGGTCATTTCATCTCATCTCTTAAATCAGTTATATTTTTTATTTTTTTATTTCACCTTTATTTAACCAGGTAGGCTAGTTGAGAACAAGTTCTCATTTGTAACTGCGACCTGGCCAAGATAAAGCATAGCAATGTGAACAGACAACACAGAGTTACACATGGAGTAAACAATTAGCAAGTCAATAACACAGTAGAAAAAAAGAGAGTCTATATACATTGTGTGCAAAAGGCATGAGGAGGTAGGCGAATAGTTACAATTTTGCAGATTAACACTGGAGTGATAAAGGATCAGATGGTCATGTACAGGTAGAGATATTGGTGCGCAAAAGAGCAGAGAAGTAAATAAATAAAAACAGTATGGGGATGAGGTAGGTAAAAATGGGTGGGCTATTCACCGATAGACTATGTACAGCTGGAGCGATCGGTTAGCTGCTCAGATAGCAGATGTTTGAAGTTGGTGAGGAGATAAAAGTCTCCAACTTCAGCGATTTTTGCAATTCGTTCCAGTCACAGGCAGCAGAGAACTGGAACGAAAGGCGGCCAAATGAGGTGTTGGCTTTAGGGATGATCAGTGAGATACACCTGCTGGAGCGCGTGCTACGGGTGGGTGTTGCCATCGTGACCAGTGAACTGAGATAAGGCGGAGCTTCACCTAGCATGGACTTGTAGATGACCTGGAGCCAGTGGGTCTGGCGACGAATATGTAGCGAGGGCCAGCCGACGAGAGCATACAGGTCGCAGTGGTGGGTGGTAAAAGGTGCTTTAGTGACAAAACGGATGGCACTGTGATAAACTGCATCCAGTTTGCTGAGTAGAGTGTTGGAAGCGATCTTGTAGATGACATCGCCGAAGTCGAGGATCGGTAGGATAGTCAATTTTACTAGGGTAAGTTTGGCGGCGTGAGTGAAGGAGGCTTTGTTGCGGAATAGAAAGCCGACTCTAGATTTGATTTTCAATAGGAGATGTTTTATATGAGTCTGGAAGGAGAGTTTACAGTCTAGCCAGACACCTAGGTACTTATAGATGTCCACATATTCAAGGTCGGAACCATCCAGGGTGGTGATGCTAGTCAGGCGCGCGGTTGCAGGCAGCGAACGGTTGAAAAGCATGCATTTGGTTTTACTAGCGTTTAAGAGCAGTTGGAGGCCATGGAAGGAGTGTTGTATGGCATTGAAGCTCGTTTGGAGGTTAGATAGCACAGTGTCCAAGGACGGGCCGGAAATATATAGAATGATGTCATCTGCGTAGAGGTGGATCAGGGAATCGCCCGCAGCAAGAGCAACATCATTGATATATACAGAGAAAAGAGTCGGCCCGAGAATTGAACCCTGTGGCACCCCCATAGAGACTGCCAGAGGACCGGACAGCATGCCCTCCGTTTGACACACTGTCTGCAAAGTAGTTGGTGAACCAGGCAAGGCAGTCATCAGAAAAACCGAGGCTACTGAGTCTGCCGATAGGAATATGGTGATTGACAGAGTCGAAAGCCTTGGCAAGGTCGATGAAGACGGCTGCACAGTACTGTCTTTTATCGATGGCGGTTATGATATCGTTTAGTACCTTGAGCGTGGCTGAGGTGCACCCGTGACCGGCTCGGAAACCAGATTGCACAGCAGAGAAGGTACGGTGGAATTCGAGATGGTCAGTGACCTGTTTGTTGACTTGGCTTTCGAAGACCTTAGATAGGCAGGGCAGGATGGATATAGGTCTGTAACAGTTTGGGTCCAGGGTGTCTCCCCCTTTGAAGAGGGGGATGACTGCGGCAGCTTTCAATCCTTGGGGATCTCAGACGATATGAGAGGTTGAACAGGCTGGTAATAGGGGTTGCGACAATGGCGGCGGATAGTTTCAGAAATAGAGTGTCCAGATTGTCAAGCCCAGCTGATTTGTACGGGTCCAGGTTTTGCAGCTCTTTCAGAACATCTGCTATCTGGATTTGGGTAAAGGAGAACCTGGAGAGGCTTGGGCGAGTAGCTGCGGGGGGGGGAGGCGGAGTTGTTGGCCGAGGTTGGAGTAGCCAGGCGGAAGGCTTGGCCAGCCGATTAGAAATGCTTGTTGAAGTTTTCGATAATCATGGATTTATCGGTGGTGACCATGTTACCGAGCCTTCAGTGCAGTGGGCAGCTGGGAGGAGGTGCTCTTGTTCTCCATGGACTTCAGTGTCCCAGAACTTTTTGGAGTTGGAGCTACAGGATGCAAATTTCTGCCTGAACAAGCTGGCCTTAGCTTTCCTGACTGACTGCGTGTATTGGTTCCTGACTTCCCTGAACAGTTGCATATCGCGGGGACTATTCGATGCTATTGCAGTCCGCCACAGGATGTTTTTGTGCTGGTCGAGGGCAGTCAGGTCTGGAGTGAACCAAGGGCTATATCTGTTCTTAGTTCTGCATTTTTTGAACGGAGCATGCTTATCTAAAATGGTGAGGAAGTTACTTTTAAAGAATGACCAGGCATCCTCAACTGACGGGATGAGGTCAATGTCCTTCCAGGATACCCGGGCCAGGTCGATTAGAAAGGCCTGCTCACAGAAGTGTTTTAGGGAGCGTTTGACAGTGATGAGGGGTTGTCGTTTGACTGCGGATACAGGCAATGAGGCAGTGATCGCTGAGATCCTGGTTGAAGACAACGTGTCATATTCTATTAAAGGCTTTTATAAGCTAATTAGCTACTGATCGCCAATCAACTGTTACACGTTAGGTCTTATCACAGTTTTACCTGGCCTTTTACTCTAGTAGAATAAAGCATGCCATTCACACTCTGGTAGATGTCATTGAACTGATTAGTGAATACATCCATTGATTCTACAACTTATGAATATCAGTGACAGTGTGTGTGTGTGTGTGTGTGTGTGTGTGTGTGTGTGTGTGTGTGTGTGTGTGTGTGTGTGTGTGTGTGTGTGTGTGTGTGTGTGTGTGTGTGTGTGTGTGTGTGTGTGCTCAATATGTTTCACTATGTAGAGAGACACTTAGAAGGGAAATCAATTACTCTTACTCCCATGTCCATAAACCTGTCTCTGTGTTGCTATATGTTCTTGTCATGTGTTTTTCCTATGCGTTTGCATGCATCTACAAATCTAGCTTTAATCTCAGGGCTTTTCTTCCACCTCCTCTTTCTGCTCTTCCTCCCTATCTCTCGTGCTCTTTCTCAGTGCAGTCAGAGAGAGTACCATGGCGACCGGCCATCCACTGACCAGGAGGGAGAAACAGGAGCTCCACAACACCCCTTCTACACAAACCTATGTCAAGGCCAGAAATAGCAGGGAGATGTCAGGTACTAATTTAGCCATAATGCTTAGGTACAAACACTCGATTAGTTATTTTTTTTAATGTATCCTGAAAGTTTGTCCTTTCTGCTACATTACTCTCGTTAATATACAGTCTACACTTTACTACATTTTAAAAAATCACACCAATTCCAGAACTTTCTGTACTTTTCAGTTTCTGTACCTTATGAGGATGTATGCGGGGAGGCTGGTGCCATAGTAGTTCTATGTAGGTACAGGAGAACCTCCCAACCCTGGAGAGACACTACTTTATGCAGATGAGGGACAGGGACATATGAAAGGCCATGAATGTCATATTAGGAACAAAACACAACTCGAAGGTCCGAGTGAAAGAAAAAGGGTATCATGAAACATAAAAAAGAAACGGTCCACGGTCAGATATCCTCGATGACTGTATACCAGACCGATGGAGGCCAGCGACTCAAGAGTAGGTGCAGGGAGGAAGAACACGAGGAGGACCAAGAAGAACTCTCAACCAATCATGGGGAAAGCAGTTCTTTGTCCACCAATCGGAGAGCAGAATGGGTCCTCTTAACCAATCAGCGGCGAGTGTTCATACCTTTACGAGACCACGGAATAGAGTCGTTGTGCCACGAGGAAACCGTGAATTCCAATGGCGACACATTTTCTGTCAGTGAAAGTTCAGAGAAAATGTTGGAAAATCATGCCCTCTTCTATAGAATCACAAGTGACATCAATCTATCAGACACAGACATTACAATGACTGATGGGCAATCAGTATCCAATCAGGGAGAGAAGCTGGAGGGGCAACCAGTGAGATTTCAAGAGCAGATGAAGTGACCTATAGTGTGGTAAGACCAACATATCAACAAATTGAAGGTTGCCACCATTCAGAATCCTCCACAAGTCATGGTACAGCCACAGACGATAGTGGAGACATCGCTACAACCAATGAGCAGCAAAACTCAACATCTATGGACCTGAACGCACAACTAACACAATCTGGTAATCAAACATCATGTGCATCAACCAAACCAGACCTATGCATCTATGAAGAGATACCGGACAATGGCGCCTTGTCCAAAGCAACTGAGGAACCCAGTCAAGAGAGTCAAGGGAAAATCAAGAAAAGTAAGGAATCAAGGAAAGCTATTCCCGAATCGTCGGATAATCGTGAATCAGAACAGGCTCCCTCTATGGATACATGTTGAAGGGCAAAAACAGGAGAAGGAAATTGTGGAAGAGTTGAGACAGTAGATATGGAGGTAGAACAGGAGGGATCTTCAGAGTTGAATGTGGGTAATATCAGTTTAGGTGGAGAGGTGGTCCAAAAAAAGAGGTAGCCTATCCAAAACCAAATCTTTAGGCCTATATGAGGGTGAAAGCGTGGGTCGAAGTGCCTCGTTTGGAAGAGGGAGAGTAACAGTACGGCGGACAAGTTTATAGAGAGACCACAAAAATTGAGGATGACAAAACATATGTAGAACAAGAGAGACTAGAGTCGTGAGCAAGATGGGGGAGTATAAAAGTTAAAGAGGGAAATAGTGTATTGAGGAGAAGAGAAGAGAGAAATTGGGGGAATGGAACTGTTGTCAGAATAGGAGAATGATGCAATAGGATCACGTTTCAGGGAGAGATATTGATGTTTACCAATAAAAACAGTTAAACATCTCAAGTTATTTTTTCATGTTATATCCTGGAAGTATTGATCAGAAAATAAATCTATGATCAGGATATACTACTACCAAAAGAAAAGTACATACATGGAATTCATCCTAAAATCTGTATATACTATATGTACACATTTTGATCGTTTGTAGTATGAATATAATTTAAGCTACGGTACTAGCTATAAACTAATCTACATGTTAAATGTCTGAGGTTGCAGAGTCATTCCACCCAGTTTACATATCTAACACTGAGCAAATACACACGTATCACAGTTGGATGGGGGTTTATTATTCACAAATCACATATTATTATTCTTACTGTTTAACATGAATTGTGCTTGTGATTTGTATCTCAAATGTCTTAATGAATAAACATATATTTGCCATTACCATGGGTTGCACTGAAACTATTATTATCAAATTAGGAACATTAATGACATACGTGGGAGTAATGCATGTTTTTGCTCTTGTTTCGTCAATAGTGCTTTCTTTCCTTCAACACTGGTCTTCTAGATTCCTACTCCCTCTGGTTAATTAACTCTTCTCTGACCAGGCCTAATGCAGAATTGCACTGTTATTTTTTTAAACGCCCTTGTCACTTGACATTTTTTGCTGTGTCTCAGTCAATGACATCACTGCCTGAGAACACATTACATCACCACTTTGCTGGGCTCTGTTGCAGCTTAAAAACAGCCCTACCTTCTGAATTGACTGTACCAAACTCAACCAGTTTATTTGTTTACCTGAGATAGGCTATACCGATATTGATAGCATATGTGGAAACTACATTTATATCAAACAATGTCTTGTTAGTTTATTTATTTTAAAGAACATTCAATGCAATGGAATTGAATATAGGCTAGTATGTACATGGTCTACTACTCACACATCAACATATTCAGAATACAACATGACAACTACATTTACAAACTGCAAACTAATGCATGTAATAAACATATAATAATAGTATTGTCATATTGTATTGACTATAATTGTCATTACAATACCGTACTCAGCCCGGAATGGATAGTTTAGCCTACTTTTATGTCATGCATATCTTAAAAGAAAAAAGACTCCCGCGTTATAATAGAGTAACATAAAAGATAAAAGATGCAAACAACTATTTACAGATGTAGGATCTTAATTTGATCACTTTTTTTGTTGCTGAGATTTTTCCTGCATAGCAGAAAATGAAAATGTGTAGTGTATTTGAGGTTTAAAAAGGCTTCTAAAGTTAGTAATTTATACTTTTAAATATCAGACTTGATTTGCCCTAACGAAAAATGTTTCAACCCTGACAAAAAATATTCCATTAATTATAATTCACATAATTTACATTTTCTATTGTTGCAGTGTTATTTTGACTGCTGATGCAAGCTGGTTCAAATGAATATCCCATATCTGTTATTATAATTATATTATTATTAAATATTTATAATTGGTGCAGTGAGTTCAAATTACAAACATGTAGAGGCCATTTTACAAACTAAAAAGCGAAATTACAAACATATTTGTAAACAAAAAAGTTATTTGTACAAGTATAGTTTCAACCTCTCCCTGTCTGTGTCTGTAAAACCAACATGTTTCAAGCAGACCACCACAGTCCCTGCGCCCAAGAACACTAAGGTAACCTGCCAAAATGACTACCGACCCATAGCAATCACGTCTGTAGCCATGAAATGCTTTGAAAGTCACAATTATCACTGAAACCTAGACCTACTCCAATTTGTATACCGCCCCAGCAGATCCACAGATGATGCAATCTCTATTGCACTTCACGCTGCCCTTTCGCACCTGGACAAAAGGAACGCCTATGTGAGAAAGCTATTCATTAACTACAGCTAAGCGTTCAACACCATAGTGCCCTCAAAGCTCATCACTATGTTAAGGACCCTGGGACTAAACACCTCCCTCTGTACCCTGGACTTCCTAATGTGCCGCCCCCAGGTGGTAAGGGTAGGTAACAACACATCAGCCATGCTGATCCTCAACACAGGGGCCTCTCAGGTGTGCATGCTCAGTCCCCTCCTGTAGTCCCTGTTCACTCATGACTGCAGAGCCAGGCACGACTCCAACACCACCATTAAGTTTACAGATGATACATACAACAGTGGTAGGCCTGATCACAAAAAACAATGAGACAGACTGTAGGGAGGAGGTCAGAGACCTGGCCGGGTGGTGCCAGGACAACAACATCTCCCTCAACGTGATCAACACTAAGGAGATGATTGAGCACGGCCCCATTCTCATCGATGGGGCTGTAGTAGAGCAGGTTGAGCTTCAAGTTCCTTGGTGTCCACATCACCAACAAACTAACATGGTCCAAGCACACCAAGACAGTCTTGAAGAGGGCATGACAAAACCTATTCCCCCTCAGAAGACTGACAAGATTTGGCATGGGTCCTCAGATCCTCAAAAGGTTCTACAGCTGCACCATCGAGAGCATGGTTGCATCACCGCCTGGTATGGCAACTTCTTGGCCTCCAACCTCAAGGCACTGCAGAGGGTATTGCGCATGGCCCAGTACATCACTGGGGCTAAGCTTCCTGCCATCCAGGACCTCTATACCAGGCGGTGTCAGAAGAAGGCCCTAAAAATTGTCAAAGACTCCAGCCACCCTAGTCATAGACTGTTCTCTCTGCACTTTTTGCCAGTCCTGTCTGGTCCAGCGACGGTGGGTTTGTGCCCATAGGCGACGTTGTTGCCAGCAATGCCTACAACAGGCCTACAAGCCCTCAGTCCAGCCTCTCACTGCCTATTGCGGACAGTCTGAGCACTGATGGAGGGATTGTGCATTCCTGGTGTAACTCTGGCAGTTGTTGTTGCCATCCTGTTTTGATGTACCGATCCTCATGTTGTTACACGTGGTCTGCCACTGCGAGGACAATCAGCTGTCCGCCCTGTCTCCCTCTAGCGCTGTCTTAGGCGTCTCACCGCATGGACATTGCATTTTTTTGCCCTGTCCACATCTGCAGTCCTCATGCCTCCTTGCAGCATGCCGAAGGCGCGTTCACGCAGATGAGCAGGGACCCTGGGCATATTTCTTTTGGTGTTTTTCAGAGTCAGTAGAAAGGCATCTTTAGTGTCCTAAGTTCTCATAACTGTGACCTTAATTGCCTACTGTCTGTAAGCTGATAGTGTCTTAACGACCGTTCCACAGGTGCATGTTCATTAAATGTTTATGGTTCATTGAACAAGCATGGAAAACAGTGTTTAAACCCTTCACAATGAAGATCTGTGAAGTTAGTTGGATTTTACGAATTATATTTGAAAGACAGGGTCCTTAAGAAGGGACGTTTCTTTTTTTGCTGAGTTTATATTCAAACTAGCCTAAAGCACACTATATTCACTTTTCATTTGTTAGGTTCTTATCATGTTATGCACTGTAAAACATTTCCTGTAAATGTACAGTAACATACTGGCATTCATTTTCCAGTAAGTTACTGTCATTTATTTTACAGTAGAACTACTGTAAAATTGTACATTACCACACATATTACTCAGTTGGTAGAGCATGGCGCTTGTAACGCCAGGGTAGTGGGTTCGATCCCCGGGACCACCCATACGTAGAATGTATGCACACATGAATGTAAGTCGCTTTGGATAAAAGCGTCTGCTAAATGGCATATATTATTATTATATATTATTATTACTGTAATCTACTTTACATTACCGAGCCAGTTACTGTAATCTAATTTACAGTACCAATTACAATTACAGCATATTACTGTAATGACCACATATTACCCAGTGTTCTTTGCAAGTTTTTATTTTTACATTTACCTTTACATTTTGGTCATTTAGTGGGCACTCTTGTTCTTACCAACTTACAGTAGGTGCTTACAACCAAGGTTGTTAAAAAACACACGTCAGTCATAGCAAGTAAAACATTTCTGTAACCATTACTGAAAATGTTGTAGTTAAGCATACACTGGCCTTCAGAATATATTTCTCTGACTATCTCTGGATAGTGCCAATACAGTACTAAGCTATCCACAGTAACTTGATGCCAGCGGCCTGTAAATTACTACAATATCCAAAGCAATTAAAAACAGTACAATACTGTAAAAGTGACTAATAAACTGTATGATAGATATTTTGACAGTATTTTACAGACATTTCAAGGGATTAGAGCAAGCAGGTGTCACGTTCTGACCATAGTTCTTTTGTGTTTTCCTTGTTTTAGTATTGGTCAGGACGTGAGCTGGGTGGGCATTCTATGCTGTGTGTCTAGTATGTTATTACTATGTTTGGCCTGATATGGTTCTCAATCAGAAGCAGGTGTTAGGCATTGTCTCTGATATTTAGGTAGCCTGTTTTGTGTTGGGTTTTGTGGGTGGTTGTTTTCTGTCTTTGTGTTTGCTGCAGCAGATAGGGCTGTTTCGGTTTTGACACGTTTATTGTTTTGTAGTTTGTTCATGTGTCTCTTATTAAAGAACCATGAACTTTAACCACACTGCGTTTTGGTCCGCCTCTTATCGCAGCCCTAAATATGAGCTGGAGGCAGCGAAGGCGGAGAGGCGCTGGTATGAGGAGACAGCACGGCGGCGTGGATGGAAGCACGAGAGTCAGCCCCAAAAATGTATGGGAGGAGGAACACAGGAAGTATGGCGACGCCAGGTAGGAGACCTGCGCCAACTTCCTGTGCTTACCGGAGGGCGAGAGAGACCGGGCAGGCACCGTGTTATGCTGTGGAGCGCACGGTGTCCCCAGTGCGGGTGCATAGCCTGGTGCGGTACATACCAGCTCCTCGTATCGGCCGGGTTAGAGTGGGCATCGAGCCAGGTGCCATGAAGCCAGCTCTACGCATCTGGTCTCCAGTGCGTCTCCTTGGGCCGGCGTACATGGCCTTGAGCATGGTGTCCCCGGTTCGCCTGCACAGCCCAGTGTGGGCTATTCCACCTCGCCGCACTGGCAGGGAGACCGGGACCATTCAACCAGGTAAGGTTGGGCAGGCTCGGTGCTCAAGAGCTCCAGTGCGCCTGCACGGTCCGGTCTATCCAGTGCCACCTACACGCACCAGCCCTCCGGTGGCAGCCCCCCGCACCAGGCTTCCTGTGCGTGTCCAGAGCCCAGTGCTCCCTGTTTCTCCTCCCCGCCCTTGGCCCAGTACCACCAGTGCCGGAACCACGCACCAGGCCTACAGTGGCGCCTCGCCTCTGTCCAGAGCTGCTCGAGTCTCCCGCCTGTCCAGAGCTGCTCGAGTCCAGAGTCAGCCAGGATCTTCCAGAGCCGCCAGTCAGCCAGGATCTTCCAGAGCCGCCAGTCAGCCAGGATCTTCCAGAGCCGCCAGTCAGCCAGGATCTTCCAGAGCCGCCAGTCAGCCAGGATCCTCCAGAGCCGCCAGTCAGCCAGGATCCTCCAGAGCCGCCAGTCAGCCAGGATCCTCCAGAGCCGCCAGTCAGCCAGGATCCGCCAGAGCCGCCATTCAGCCAGGATCCGGCAGAGCCGCCATTCAGCCAGGATCCGGCAGAGCCGCCATTCAGCCAGGATGCGCCAGAGCCGCCATTCAGCCAGGATCCGCCAGAGCCGCCATTCAGCCAGGATCCACCAGAGCCGCCATTCATCAAGGATCCGGCAGAGCCGCCATTCAGCCAGGATCCGGCAGAGCCGCCATTCAGCAAGGATCCGCCAGAATCGTCAGGTACAACAAATATAGCCTCTTACAAGACACCCCTAAAAATATGTTAATGAGTCAGAAACAACAATACTATGCACCCACTAGCGTACAAAAGGTTTTTGCTGCTCCAAAAATACATTATGGTACTGTATTCTGAACTGCTGTAGATTTTTAGTTTGTATTACTGTATTTTTACTGTATGCTGTGGGGGTACAGCATTCTCACTCATGGGTGCAACAAATATAGACTCTTACAAGGTACACCTCAAAATATGTAAATGTGCAAGATACTTTCCCCGACCACAACATTGCCCTTAATGCACCATCATTAATTCTATCAAACTCATGTAAGGTCATTTTACAGTGTTTACTGTTGCAATGACAGAAAAGTAGTCTTACAATGCTCTGCAACACAGTATTACAGTGTTTAACTTTACTTTTGAAATTGCGGAAAAGTCTTATGTGCTGTAAAACACATTTACAGCATTTTACTGTGCATTCTACAGTGTTTTACTGTTGAAATGACAAACATCTTACAGTGTGCATTATGCATGGTATGATGGTTAAGTATGTATGTCTGTCAACATGGCCTAGCTGTCTCTCAGAGAAGCTCCTGACCTCAGTGTGTAGTTCGGGCCGGGCACAATGTGGGCAGAGTCGAACGCCGGGGCCGGGCTCAATGTTTGCTGTGCTTGCAGCATGCGTGACACTAACATTGATAAAAGTTATTATTTCTGTGCTTGCAGCATTCAAGGTCACACTGTCGTTGATTGATAAACGTTATTATTATCAACGCTTGCAGCATGCAGAGCACACTATCGTTATTGATAAAATTAGTATTATTTCTGTGCTTGCAGCATGCAGAGCACACTATCGTTATTGATAAAAGTGATTATTATTTCTGTGCTTGCAGCAGGCAGAATGCGCACTGTCGTTATTGATCAAATGTAATTATTTCTGTGCATGGGTAAAAATATCTGCACAGCATGGAAGTATCGTTATTGATAAAAGATTACTGTCATTATTCATAATGTACTTTGTGATATTCATGTTATACCAGTGCAGTGGTACATTTTTATTATTATTTCTGACCAACTACACACTAATTATTGATAAAAGTTAATTAGCATTTCTGTGCATTTGCACACTATCGTGAGCTAAAAGTTAATTATTTCTGCTCAGCATGCAGAGGAATCTTATTTGATAAAAATTTTTCCTACTTGAGCTTGCCTAGGTTTAAATGAGCACACTTGGTTTTCTGTTATTGATAAAAGTTATTTTATTTCTGTGCTTGCTTCATGCAGGCACTTCGTTATTGATAAAAGTTATTATTAAATGTGCTTGCAGCATGCCACATTCCCTTAGTTACACATTATTTCTGTCTTCACAGCCTACATAATGTTATTGATAAAAGTTATGAAATCACCTGGTCCCAACACTACATTGATAAAAGTTATTATTATTTCTGAAAGTCATTTTAACTTGTCCACACTGCAAACTGAAAAAGTTAATTTCTGAAAAAGCATGCAACACATCTTACGATAAAAGATTATTATTTCTGTGCTTGCAGCAAACACACTTGCTATTGATAAAAGTTATTATTTCTGTTTTGGCATGTGAGTGTATTGATAAAAGTTATTATTATTTCTGTGCTTGCAGCATGCAGGCACACTATCGTTATTGATAAAAGTTATTATTTCTGTGCTTGCAGTCGAACACTCGTTATTGATAAAAGTTATTATTATTTCTGTGCTTGCAGCAGGCACCACACTATCATGTTGTAAAAATACTTGAGCTAATTCAGTTCCAACTGTGTTCAAAACTATTATGCACGCTGGAGTATAAAAATTATTATTTGAATTGTACACACTTTTCTCTATTTACATACACTGTGTTCACAGTAACATTGATAAAGATCTTGTCCCCTGGACCTTTGAGGACTTTTGGTGTGATAAAAGATGATGTTCTGTGCTTGCAGCATATTCATTTAAATTATTCCATTGATAAAAGTTGTTATTATTTCTGTCCTTTATTGAGTTGCAGCATGCAGAGCACACTATCGTCATTATTATTTCTGTGCTTGCAGCATGCAGAGCACACTGTCACCTGTGCTTGCAGCATGGGCCTATCGAAAAAAGTTATTATTTTTCTCAAACAACTGTGGATAAAAGTGTTTGTTTTGATGGTAAGATGCTTTTCAAATTTCTGTGTTCAGCACCACAGGATAAAAGTTATTATTATTTCTGGTTTGTCAAACATCTGTGGGGATAAAAGTTATTATTTCTGTGGTAGATGCTATTCAGTATATTATAAAAGTTGTTATTTTTCTGTTATAACATATTAAAATTATTATTATTTCTGTGCTTGCAGCATGCAGAGCACACTATCGTTATTGATAAAAGTTATTATTATTTCTGTGCTTGCAGCATGCAGAGCACACTATCGTTATTGATAAAAGTTATTATTATTTCTGTGCTTGCAGCAGGCAGAGCACACTATCGTTATTGATAAAAGTTATTATTATTTACGCTACATACACAATTCATACATCAAACTCCTGGATGCTGATGTAACATGCTGTGACTTCTTGGGGGAGGGGATGTCTTCTACATCCTGAAATATATTCCTGGGGGGTATAATTATTATTATTATTATGATTTACTATTATCATTATTGTTATCATAACTATCAAACTGAACAACCTACTATTTCTTAACTTACAGTATGCTCTGTACATTGCAATGGAGGTATGCCTAAATTATGAAATTCTCATCACTAGTGGATATAATGTTTTTTTGGATACCCATCCGATTGTGTGATTTTATTTTTCAAAGGAAATCATGCAGCAAATTAGGTGATAGTGGTACCTAATTCTCCTGCAGAACTTTCCCATGCAGTAAGTCTTGAACATCATAAAAACTTTTCATTCGCATCCTTAAAATCATTTGTTTCACTGTAGCCAGACTCGCCTGAATATTTTTTTCATATTGAATGTATATCATTCATTCACTAAGGTCTGAAGAGGAGGTTGAAAGATCAAAACAGGAAGCAAAAAGAAAACACACTACAGGTTGGAGGTGTCATATGATGAGTGGTATAGTCTTAAACCAATGTTTAAAGACTTAACCCCCACTTCCCCCTCTCCAATATATTTCAGGATGATGTAGAAGATGCCACCCCCCCCCCCAGCTCCGAGGGGATCAGGTACTGTGTAGGCTATTAGCTAAAAGTGCATTCTTGTACATACATCCCTCGAGGTTCCCTTAAATTACTTAATGACCACAACCTGTTTTCTTTCTAGACGATACAGAAAACAAAATGCATGGCGAACTGGGAGTTGTGAACTGGGTATGTAGTGTACTGTGTGTAATGCTGAAGGCTTGATGCATGGCAAGATATACTAGTTGTGATGACTTGTTGAGTAGTTATAGATATCACTGAAAACCCCTTTAGTAATAGTGGCTTTTGTTTGCATGGTGGTATTGTGAAAGTGGGGTGTTTGACTTGATCACCAAATGAGGCAATACTCTTAATATTTATTCTTCCTTTTTCTTCAAGGAAGCAGATGTTCTTCCCAGGGATACCCTAGAGGCAGCAAGGTGGTGTGAACACCAAACATTTAAAGGAACTTTTCCCCTCCCTAGTGTAATTGGGATGGATGGGGAAGACCGCATGGCCTGGATGAAGAGGAAAATATTATCCTCAAGGAACCATTCATGTTACAGAGAGATTATGAGATGTTCTATGTGGTGGCAGATGACAACAAGAAAATAACTGTCTTTGCCCCTTTTGAGGAGCAGGAGTGAAGCCATTTTTGAGGAGAGGTCAAACCTTGTTTTTGTCTGCTGTGTTAATTGCTTCTACTAAGGATGTAGAAGTCACCGAGTCTCTGATCTCTTTACTGGAGCTGGTATAACTGAATGTACAAAGCACATTGTACACACATTACGCTAGCTGTCTAGAGCACATCGGACAAATTCTTTGGCCACTATACCTATTTTGCCAATTGGCCTGGTTTACCACACGGAGCCCTACTGATCCGTCTGCCGACGTCACAGCACGAGAGGGCCACAACAGACTTTCTTCCATCGCGACATCCCTCAATGGCCCGTCCGCTAGCTGCCTGAAGCCACTCACTGGACTCCTATGATCACTCGGCTACGCATGCTTCTCCCTAACGTCAACATGCCTTGTCCATTGCTGTTTTGGTTAGTAATTATTGCCTTATTTCACTGTAGAGCCTCTAGCCCTGCTCAATACGCCTTAGTTAACACTACCACACATGTGGTGACATCACCTGGTTTAAATGATATTCCTAGAAACAATATCTCTTTCATCGTCACTCTATGCACAGGTATACCCCCACTGTACCCACATCCTACCATACCTTTGTCTGTATATTATGCCTTGAATCTATTCTACCGTGCCCAGAAATCTGCTCCATTTACTCTCTGTTCTGAACCTACTAGACGACCAGTTCTTTTAGCCTGTAGCCGTACCCTTATCCTACTCCTCCTCTCTTCCTCTGGTGAGGTGGAGATGAATCCAGGCCCTGCAGTGCCTAGCTCCACTCCCACTCCCCAGGCGCTCTCATTTGTTGACTTCTGTAACCGTAAAAGCCTTGGTTTCATGCATGTTAACATTAGAAGCCTCCTCACTAAGTTTGTTTTATTAATTTATGTATTATTTATTTTGCTCCTTTGCACCCCAGTACCGCTACTTGCACACCCATCTTCTGCACATCTATCACCCCAGTGTTTAATTTGCCATAATGTAATAATTTCGCCACCATGGCCTATTTATTGCCTCATCCCCCTTATCCTACCTCATTTGCACACACTATATATAGACTTTCTCTATTGTATAATTTACTGTATGTTTGTTTATTCCATGTGTAACTCTGTGTTGTTGTTTGTGTCGCACTGCTTTTCTTTATCTTGGCCAGGTCGCAGTTGTAAAAGAGAACTTGTTCTAAACTAGTCTACCTGGTTAAATAAAGGGTAACTGTGTGTAATATATATATATATATATATATATATATATATATATATATATATATATATATATATATATATATATATATATATATATTAATTCAGTCTTGTCAGTATGTCTATATGGTATAGTCTTTCTCCTGTCTAGTAAATCTAAGTGTTATAAATCAGGTTATCTCTCTCGTTAGTAACTGTGTGTGTGTGTTTCAACTGTATGTATATATGTTCTGCCTCATATATATGGTCATATATATATATATATTCTCTCTCTCGGAGGACCTGATATATATGCTCAATAAAATAATTTAATTAAAGTTATAACATTTATCAACACAATTTTAACAGTACATGACATAGATAACCGCAGCAGTCAGGGGGAATCGCGCGCAGCAGTCAGGGGGACTTGTAATAAAATCAGGTGTTTGTTTGGCCTCAGTGTGTGTGCGCGCACGCGGAAATCACAGAGAGATGTGGAGAATGCTGAGAGGATGTTTCTTTAAGACCCATTACCTTCCAATCCGAAAGAGGGGGAGGCTATGGTAAAGTGGTGTAGCCCCGCTCCCTTATGCCGTTTACATGTGCAAAGGAGAGAGACAGGGGGAACCATATATCTGGGGATTTGAAAGCAGCACAGGCACGGAGGCATAATCCGCGGAAATGTGTCCGAAAAATATTTAACGTCAGATTTGGACAGTGTGAGCATCGCGCGATGACTGTGGTAAGGATGTAACTTCCACCGCCCCTTGCAACCCATTTTCTTATGGCACGAAACGAGAAGAGTCTGGGACATGTGTGCGTTTGTGTGTAGCTGATAACCAGTTAGCCTATGTTTATTGTGTTGTCAGGAAGGGAGGGGGAATAAGGGAGGTAAATAAATACAATACAATAAACGATGCAATAAAATAAACGTGACACCTGTACTGTACTTAACCTACAGGTGCGTTAGCAACACACACCTCGATTTATTTAGGGCGCTCACGAGAGAGAATGTAGCCTACATATGTAGCCTATGCTTTGCCAAGTTATTATACGCCTATAATAAACCAATACACTAGCATATAAACTACCGTTATTAAGCAACGATTTCCAAGAATAATCATTATTTTAATGCTTTTATCTCGTTTGTCTCTGGAGTAAATTGTATCCAAAATGCGTGTCATGTATTCTGGATCCCGTTCAGTGTATTTCTGACGTGCTGTTCACCATAAAATGAGTAGCCTATATCCTATGTCATGATGCGAGTTAACCATCCGAGATATCTTCCTGCAAACTGTGGATGTCTTTATGAACATTCAGGAATGTCTGTAGCTGTGTGTGTGTTTTATCAAATTATATGTTTCTTTCCATACATTAAAACATGGAAGTAGACTATAGCTGCCATCTCCAAACGCCTCGTTTTCAGCACTGAAACACTGTTGGGGACGCGATTAAAGGCATGTTTGATTGGCTTTCCTTCCTTTGATTCTGTCTCACTCTGCCCAGCTGCCGACAATCAGTTATTGATTTCAGTGATGCGTTTCATGATATGAGGTGGATGGAAATAGGCTAACAGGACAAACCGCTGCCGTCTCAGTCATCATTAATGTGTACACATGTCAAATAAATCATTTAATGTGTGCGTAAATGCTGAGTAGCCTATACAAGACAGCATTTATGGTGAATTGATCATGCCCCACTTTCTTCCAATGTCAGTAATAGCGAAAGGCTTGGCCACACTCCCCTCCCGGCCCCAATGTCTGGTGAACAGCGCTGTGTAGGCTGCCTTGCTCCATCCATCCTTCCTCACCAATCTCTCTCTCTCAAACATTTCATATTTTCCTTATTAGACCCCCATTCGTGGATAGCTGCTATTTTAGTAACCTAATACTGTACAAGATTGATGCCTGCTCCTAATTGGCCATATAGAGAGCAACCATGAGATAGCCTACTACTCTGGGCTGGAAAGAACAACCACAACCATGCTAGGAATGTGACAGCTATGGGGTGTTGACAGAGAGGATGAGGGTGATGGCAAGTATGATGATAAATAGTATACAGAGATCATTTTGTAGCTGTTCAATGATGCAGTATTAGTCGACATTGCATATTAGTCCGTGTGAAATTGGTATCACAAGCCCAATCATCTTTGACTCTATATAATCATTTGTCTATCATTTGGAACTTTGCTTGTCTTGAGAGGTTTGTCGCCTTTGTGTCAACTGTTTGTATTGTCATTAACATGTTTGAGTGGCCTACCCCACAAAGATAATGAAAACACTACTACATTACTATTGGTATTTTATTATGTGGAAAGGCTTGGGCCACATCTAGCACTTGTCCTGAAGTGCAGGGACTAAAGAGTCACATTGCCTGGTTGTCCAGTCTGTTTGTGCTTTGATCATATGGCAGTGTGCTGCATTGCTTTTGAATGTGTTTCTGTAAATATCTCTAGTCCCCTGTACAGGCACACTGGCCATCACTAAGTACCCCTACCTCAGAGCTGAATCAGGTGTGTCAGTGCTGGGCTGGAACAAAAGCCTGCACACCTAGTAGCTCTTCAGGACCAGGGTTGGAGACCACTGCTCGTACCAGTAGAAGGATGGCATGAGAGACAGCCTCGGTGGTCCTCCTTAGCTCTCCTGGATGAGATGGAAGATGCTGGTAGAGCAGCAGGAGTAACCCAGGTGCAGTAGGTGCTGGGTGGGTTACAGTTTGCCAGACATCCTCTTCCTGGCAGGTCATGGAGGGAATGCTATAGTGGTTACCCAGACTGACTCATGGTTCTGATGGCCTGACTTGCCCTATCTACAGCCACCACATCATGTAATAAAATGTAACACCTAGACCAGTGGTATTCCTTACTGGTCCTGACTGGGCACTCACAGGGTGTGCAGGCTTTTCATCTATTACAGCACTAACACACCAGTTTCCAGACCCCGATTTCTTAAATCAAGTATGTGTTAACAAGGGGCAGGGACAAATGCCTGCACAGCCTGTGGGTGCCCGGGACCAGGCTTGAAGAAAAACACTGATCTTTCCTTAGATCTCTATTTTAGGCCTATCCTCTCTGTTCACAAACTGGACAGGTGTGGGAAACAAGCTTTGTCATCCAGTCACCTTATTGATCTGTGATCATTGGATAAATATAAGGGAAGGAAGTGTTTGTAAAGTATTGGGACACAGGCTGGGAGTTGTAGTCTTCCCAGGCAGCCCTTTGTTGTTACTGTACCACTAGTAATCTCTCTCGAAAAGACTACAGAGCCACTATGTGCTGGTCAGCTCCCCAATCTGGAGAGGTGAGGGTCTTCAGCATTTAGATTAGGTTACATAGGTCTGTGTGGTCTCAAAAGCCTGCACACTCTGTGTCTCACCAGGACCAGGATTTAATCAAATAATCAGCCA
The DNA here is from genome assembly GCF_023373465.1 of Oncorhynchus keta. Classification (NCBI taxonomy): domain Eukaryota; kingdom Metazoa; phylum Chordata; class Actinopteri; order Salmoniformes; family Salmonidae; genus Oncorhynchus; species Oncorhynchus keta. Next base: position 44,917,767 of record NC_068444.1, read on the forward strand.
TTTTTTCCAAACTTGATTAGCTGAATCAGGTGTGTTAGTGCTGGGCTGCAAGAAAAAAAAGCTTGCACACGCTTTGTTTGTTAAATCACAGAGAATACACTAATATGTATAACACACGAGATGTGGTCAATATCTGGGTCATGTTCAGTAGGGAGAAAACATGTAGAAATGGGGAGGTACTACCAATAAGATCACAGATTGCAAAGGTTTAACACTGGAAAACAAAACAAACACGTGCCCTGCTGAACACGGCCCAGGTCCCACACCTATATTTCATGACATATTTCGTATCATTATCTGTCCATGTTTGAGAGATGCTTGAGGTTACTACACTTACAGTACATCAAGTTACAGTAGTTACAGTACAGGTTTATGTTGTGTAATTGTCTTACAGTAGTTGTAGTACTGGCCTAGCTTGTCTTTTCCTATGTTGTATATAATACATTAACTGAGGTGGGCCTAGTGTGACGCTTTGTCTATCTTTATTTCTTTCAGCTATCGCTCCGGATGTTGTGAAGACCCAACCTGTGGATCCAGTCGGGAAGGTGGGGCCTTCCACTATCCATTCCTCCCCTCCCTTTCCTCAGCCAATGCTAGACTCCCACCACAGCCCAGTTTCACAAAGATACTTCCTCCTTCGGTCATTCAAGAGCACATAGATCAGGGATTATCAACTAGATTCAACCGCGGGCTGATTTTTTTCTTAAGTGGATGGTCAGGGGGCCGGAGCTGACCGCAAGAAGCCCAAACAGATATAACATTTGACTAAAACAATAATTTCAAATCTTTCTTGCATTTGTATATGATCACATATATTATGCGTGAGAATACTTTGGAACAGATTTTCAAAATTAAAATCACTTGTAGCTGGTTTGTTGGTGTCTTTTATGTCCAAAAATAAATAAATAAATGTTTTCTTTGCTCGACAAACTTGGGGGGCAAAATAATATCACCAGAGGGCCAAATTTGTCCCGGCCCCTCGGGCCTCCAGTTGCGGAACTCTGACATAGATCCTTCCTAGTAAACAAAACCCAGGTTGTTGCACAGAAAGAAAAAAGCAGCGAGAGAGAAAAGTGCACTAAGCCTATTTGTTAGTGTTGTTTTGGGGAGAAGTAGTAATGCAATAGATGGCATCAGAAGGAGTGTAATGGAAGCGTCAAACATGATTGAAAGCTATTTTTTTTACAAAGAAATAAAGGAACAATTTATATTTTTTATACACTGTCATATCAGTCAGAGATGAACAGACTCAAATAGAAAATCTTGTTCAAGTAACAGACATTCTGAATCACACGTACACACACTTTGACCCACCTGCACACAGGGCTTTTGGGTAAACACAAACTCCCAACATAGACGTTTTCTCTCAGAACCCGCCACACACTCCATTCTCATGATGATGTGCGAAGTGATGCCCACCATTTCGGAGGACGGGCGCGGTGGAGGCCTCTCCTCTCCTGGGGTTGGGGCTGGGGGCCCTGGTGGTGCCATAGGGGAAGGGGACTATGGTAGCCGAGGAGAATCAAGTGGTGGGGGTGATGAGGGAGGCAGCACAGGGAACCTGGAGTCCCTGATGGTCAACATGCTGACCGAGAGGGAGAGGCTGCTGGAGAGCCTGAGGGAGACCCAGGACAGCCTTGGGACGGCCCAGCTACGCCTCAGAGAGATAGGCCATGAGAAGGACTCTCTCTCGAGACAATTGTCCATCGCCCTGCCACAGGTGCAGTAGTGTGTGTGTGTGTGTGTGTGTGTGTGTGTGTGTGTGTGTGTGTGTGTGTGTGTGTGTGTGTGTGTGTGTGTGTGTGTGTGTGTGTGTGTGTGTGTGTGTGTGTGTGTGTGTGTGTGTGTGTGTGTGTGTGTGCCCGTGTTTGCGTGGGGGGGTACAGTATGTATGAGTGGCGGTACAGTCAATCTATTTTCATGTGAGTATGTCGGTGTGATTGGCATGTCTGAGTGTGTATTTGTGTGTTTGTGCGAGTGTGTGTGTGGTGCTGGTGTGCGTGTGTGCAACTGCATGTGTGCGCGCGTGTGTTCATGCATGCGTGTGTTCGTCTGTGTATGCGTCAGTTGCAGATCAAAGCTGGCTCACAATAAATCCCTGCAGTGGCAGATCAGTGTGCTCCCCCATTTAGAGAAAAACTATCAATAGTAGAGCGGGACATCAATTAATTCCACTCCGTCCTCTTTAGAATTACCGGTTTTGTACTTACACATGGAGAGGATTTGTGCTTGTGTTCCCTTTTGTCTTTTTGCTCCCTTACTGTCTGCATTTTCTTTGAGCTATTTTTCATCTCAGATTGAGGGAAACATTTGTTTGTTTTTAGCACTGTAATTACCATACAGTCATTGGTAATAGGTGTAATAGTCTATGGATCTGATAGGACATTATACAGTAGTACTGTGTTCATATTTTTCATTAGATTGACCTTCATGGCCACCGTAGGTGAAGGCTAATCTACTTCAGTGGGTATATATACTAACTTTGTAGACTGAGATTCGCTCTTAAATTGTTCTTAAGTTGTGTGGTCGACAGAAGCAATAATGAGTGAAGGGAAGGATACAGAAAACGTATCATTTCCACAAGGAATGGGAGGAGGATTATTTTTTCGTCATGTAAAACTCAAAATGTGTGTGCCTCATCTGCCATAACAGCATCGCTATCCCAAAGAAAGGTACCATAGAACGACATTTCAAAACCACACACAAAACCCAGGAAAGAGATTTTCCAGCAACGACTGAATTACGAAGAAGAGAAGGTACAAGAACTAAAATATCTACTGGAAGCGCAGCAGTCAATTTTCACAGGCCTGTGACATAAGGGATGGCGGCAACCATAGCATCTTATTATCTTAAACTAAGCAAAAAAAGAAACGTCCTTGTTCAGGGCCCTGTCTTTCAAAGATAATTTGTAAAAATCCAAATAACTTCACAGATCTTAATTGTGAAGGGGTTAAACACTGTTTCCCATGCTTGTTCAATGAACCATAAACATTTAATGAACATGCACCTGTGGAACGGTCGTTAAGACACTAACAGCTTACAAATGGTAGGCAAGGTTACAGTTCTGAAAACTTAGGACACTAAAGAGGCCTTTCTACTGACTGAAAAACACCAAAAGAAAGACGCCCTGCTCATCTGTGTGAACGTGCCTTAGGAATGCTGCAAGGAGGCATGAGGACTGCATATGTGGCCGGGGCAATAAACTGCAATGTCCGTACTGTGAGACGTCTAAGACAGCACTACAGGGGAGACAGGACAGACAGCTAATCGTCCTCACAGTGGCAGACCATGTGTAACAACACCTGCACCGGATCGGTACATCCGAACATCACACCTGCGCGACAGGTACAGAATGGCAACAACAACGGCCCGAGTTACACCAGGAACGCCCAATCCCTCCATCAGTGCTCACACTGTCCGCAATAGGCTGAGAGAGACTGGACTGAGGGTTTGTAGGCCTGTTGTAAGGCAGGACATCACCAGCAACAATGTCGCCTGTGGGCACAAACCCACCGTCGCTGGATCAGACAGGACTGGCAAAAAGTGCTCTTCACTGATGAGTCGCGGTTTTGTCTCACCAGGGGTGATGGTCGGATTCGTGTTTATCGTCGAAGGAATGAGCGTTACACCGAGGCCTGTTCTCTGGAGCGGGATCGATTTGGAGGTGGAGGGTCCGTCATGGTCTGGGGAGGTGTGTAACAGCATCATCGGACTGAGCCCGTTGTCATTGCAGGAAATCTCAACGCTGAGCGTTACAGGGAAGACATCCTACTCCCTCATGTGGTACCCTTCCTGCAGGCTCATCCTGACATGACCCTCCAGCATGACAATGTCACCAGCCATACTGCTCGTTCTGTGTGTGATTTCCTGCAAGACAGGAATGTCAGTGTTCTGCCATGGCCAGCGAAGAGCCAGGATCTCAATCCCATTGAGCACGTCTGGGGCCTGTTGGATCGGAGGGTGAGGTCTAGGGTCATTCCCCACAGAAATGTCCGGGAACTTGCAGGTGCCTCGGTGGAAGAGTGGGGTAACATCTCACAGCAAGAACTGGCAAATCTGGTGCAGTCCATGAGGAGGAGATGCACTGCAGTACTTAATGCAGCTTGTGGCCACACCAGATACTGACTGTTACTTTTGATTTTGACCCCCCCTTTGTTCAGGGACACATTATTCCATTTCTGTTATTCACATGTCTGTGGAACTTGTTTATGTCTCAGTTGTTGAATCTTGTTATGTTCATACAAATATGAAAATAAACGCAGTTGACAGTGAGAGGACATTTATTTTTTGGGCTGAGTTTAGTTATCACTGCGTAATTCAGCAGCAAGCTTTGTGTGGGAAGATGTTAAACATGGAAGAGGTGATGGATGTTACGATGAAGATAGTGTGTTCTATTTGAGCAAGAAGCCTACAGGGAGACTATTTCGTGCTCACTTAGACGAGACTGAAGCGGAACACACAGACCTGCTGCTACACATGGATGTGGTGTGGCTGAGCCGAGGAACATTTTTTCAGTGAGTTGTTGCCTGAAATCAAGGAGTTTCTCAAGGTCTCGAAACATGCAGAATATGTACACCTAGAGGACACACAGTGGCTCCTGGATTTATCTTTTCTCACTGACCTAACTTACATGCTTAATGAACTGAATGTAGAACTGCAAGGAAAAGGCTAACATGTTATTGAAATGATCAGCTCTGTGAACACTATTAAAAGCAAACTACAACTGCTCACAAGAAAGCTGCAACGTAAGGACCTGCACTTCTGTCAACACAATTAATTCAGAACTTGAACATCAGGGCAAGGATACAGCACAGCTTGACAGTGCACCTTACGTGGAGCAAATCCAGAGCATCTTATCTGAGTTTGACAGTCGTTTCACTGACTTTGCATCACTTGAGCCTATTTCCACTTATATGTGCTTTCCGTTTGGCACAGACATAAATGTGGAAGTCATTGCCTCCAAAATGGGATCACTTTTGCAGTTGGACACAACTATAGCAGAAACTGAAATTCTCACCCTTCAAAATGACATTCGGCTGAACTCCAGGGCAACCACTGAGATGAAGGAAGAGTTCTGGGAGCTACTGCTAGAGGAGAAGTATCCCAACATAAGAAGATGTGCTCTCAACTGATCAGCCCTTTTAGGATCAACCTACCTCTGTGAGTCAGCTTTTTCTCACATGAAGTACAGATCTGTTATGACTGATGACCACCTTGTGGCCTGCATGAGACCTGCAACAAGCTGCTGCAGCCCAGACTATGAAAAACGACTTGCCTCCACCCTATGCCAAAAGTCACACTAAGGTAGGAAATGAAATGAGTTGCACTTATTTGTGGAAAACATGTTATCGGTCCACATTATATTTGGGTATTAAATAGGTATCATAGCAGCAGGTCCATATTCAGTGGTGTGTTGCGTTTCATACATTTTGTTGGTTGGTTTAGATTTAGAGACTGGAAGATCTCATCAGGCTGGCAAATGAAAAAGTAGATCTCATGTCAAAGAATGTTGGGCACACCTGATCTAGCTGATCTAAGGTGTAATCATTAGTCCAGACAGTTGCAAATGAGAGTTTAGGTAGGCTTATTCCCATTTCATTCCGTTAGCTTCCTTTTAAGAAACGTTTTTCAACAGAATTGGTGGAATGGCTACACCCCTGATCACCCGAACACCAGTGGAGGCTGCTGAGGGGAGGATGGTTCATAATAATGGCTGGAATGGAGTAAATGGAATGGCATTAAACATCTGGAAAACATTTGATACCATTCCACGAATTCTGCTCCAGCCATTACCATGAGCCCGTTCTCCCCAATTAAGGTGCCACCAATCTCCTGTGACGCACACACAGTTCACTTTCATAGCAGCCACATACAAACAGCATCATCACTTTGCTTGTTGTATAATTCCTTATCGCACCTATGTCTGCTGAGATCTCCTGTGTGGTAGTTTGCTTGTTGCAGGAGGCCAGTGGGCAGAGCTGGGAGGATAGTCAGCTGATGTGGCGCAGGTGGGCTATAAAGGGTGGCCACATCAGCCAACACACTGTCTTCCGTCACTGGCAGGCTGACCCTGTTTTCACCATACAACCTCCACACACTACATACACTACTGATCCTACAGACAGCCACAGTTTATGTTTTGTTTTCATTATTATTTAGTTTAATAAATGTATGCTTGGTTTACGGGGCCTCAACTGCACACACACACAGCTTATTCTGAAAACAAGATTTTTGAACGGTACCCCAGTACCATTCTGTGATTTTAGATTAGAATTAGGAAGTGTGCATACAAGTACACAACAATCACTCTGTACAATAAACAAAGCATACGTGAACTGTACAGTATATAGCACACAACTACTAATTGGACCGTGTGATAAAGGGTATGTTTGTATGCTACTCTTTAAATAAGAGTTCTACTGAATGGAGCCCAAAGTCTCTCCTTGATCATACAGACAGTGAGAATGAGAGAGAGAGATGGAATAAAAATAAATGACCCGAGATGCCAAGTGAAATTCTGACCCTCATCCAAAACAAGGACCAACCCCAGGAAGCAGAGTGCCAACAGTCCTACTGTGTCACCATCTGTATACTCTCCTTCTCTTGTCTCTGACTCCCATCGCTGTCCCATTGCATTTCATGCTGTATGTTTCTGTGTGTCTTAGGCCATGTTGACGACAGAAATGGTTATGGCTTACATTGCAGCAGATACATTGTCATTGTAGTCCTCCAGTCTGAAGGTAGTCAAGTGAAAAAACGAAGGTTCTAAGCTTGTGCCTCCAAAATGAACATTATAAAGATGGTGCTGCCAAAACCAAGCTTAATTTGGGGGTTTCCTTTTTCTTCCAAATAATCGGGATCATTTTCACTTTTTTTGGAAGGGTACGGATCATAAGGATGTGTATGTGTGTACTGTACATCCGTGTGTGTTTTCAGAGTTGGTTGCACACCTAGCTGATTACAGCATATTTCCTGTAATATTGCGTCTACATTGATTGAGTATATGTGAGCATGTTACAAGTCGTCCATATTGTTCACGAATGTTATGTTATGTTGCTTGGGGGTTCTGCAGGAGTTTGCTGTGCTGACTAAGGAGCTGAATGTTTGCCGGGAGCAGCTACTGGAGAGGGAAGAGGAGATTTCTGAGCTCAAGGCAGAGAGAAACAACACACGTGTAAGATGTTTATCAGACATTTTACTCCTTAGCACTTTCCCAGCAGTTGTGTTTGTTCTTTCTCACCCATTGTAGTTGTGGTATTGACTCATTCTATTACTCCCTCTTCTCCTCCCTAGTACACACTTTCACATTTTCTCCTACCGTCCCTCTGCCCTCTCCTTTTTCTCCCCCTTCTCTTTCTGCTATCTTATGCTCTTCCACTCCTGTCTAGTCTATAAACTCTGTCATTCTGCCATCTTGTCTCTCTCTCTCTCCCCCTCTCTCCCCTCCTGTGCCTCTCTTACCTTCTGTCCTCCTTTTTCCTTCCTCTCCACCTCCTACTCTGCCTGTCTCTCCTTTCCTTTGCCTCTCTCCATCTCCTTCTGTGCGTCTAACTCTTCTGCCTCTCTCTCCCTCTACCTCAATCTCTTTATATGCCTCTTTCTGGCTGTCTCTTTCTCCTACTCTCCCCCCTTCTCTGTCTCTTTCCATCTTTCCCTCTCCCTTCCCATATATAGTTGTTACTAGAGCACCTGGAGTGTCTTGTGTCCCGCCACGAGCGCAGTCTGAGGATGACGGTGGTGAAGAGACAGGCCCAGTCCCCAGCAGGGGTCTCCAGTGAAGTGGAGGTCCTCAAGGCCCTCAAGTCCCTGTTTGAACACCACAAGGCTTTGGATGAGAAGGTGGGAGACCAGGCCACCAGGCTCCCATTTTGGGTCTCCATCCCACTCATAAGCAGCTACTGTAGCTTTCTCTCAACAGTCACTTTATTGTTTTGATGAAGGGATCCAGACAAACACATTTCTCAGCGTTTCTCTTTAATTTCTCATTTTTGGCCCTAAGGTTCGAGAGCGACTCCGGGTGGCCCTTGAGAGAGTGACTCTTTTGGAGGATCAACTACAAGCAACAGCACAAGAGGTAAAGGCCATACGGGATACAGATGTTTTATTAGAGCATGTTATATGTCAATTTCTTGACAATAAGAAATATACAAATGCATTCACTATTTTTTTTGTCATTTTACCTCTCTTACAGGTAATCTCTTTAAGAGACCAAATTAAAAGACTGCAAAAGGGGATGGACGGCGGGAAAGATGTAAGATTTATGCACGTTGGTTCCAGTATTTAAGTTTGTTAGCGTCCAAAAGTTAATAACAGTGCATAGTATATGGGTATTATGATGTGTCTCTTTGATATTCAACATGGGTCTAATTGATCTCATTTCCCGTCCCTCTCCTTCCTCGAAAACCATCGTTGCCCGTGACATCAGCGCCTACCCAATGGACCGTCTTCTGGATTGGACGGGGAGATCGGCAGACAGAGAGAAACGGAGATAGAGCGCCTAAGAGCTGAGCTCTGCCAGCTGAAAGAGAGACTGGCCCTGATGTGTCGACAGGTGGGTTAGAGAAGGAGAGAATGTAGCCTACCCTACACGTTTTGGTACATGTATGCAATGCCTACACTGTAAGATGTTTCTGTCATTTCAACAGTAAACATGTTTAAAATGCACAGTAAAATACTGTAAATGTGTTTTACAGCACTCTGTAAGACTTTTCTGTCATTTCAACTGTAAAACACTGTAGAATGCACAGTAAAATACTGTAAATGACTTTTACAGAATGAATTATGGTGCATTATGGGAAAAATGTTGTGGGCGGTGAAAGAGTTTCTGGCTCATTAATGTATTTTAAGACGTGCCTTGTAAGAGGCCATATTTGTTGTATCCGTGAGAGTGCTGTACCCCAGCAGAAAACAGTAATATACTGTATTTTAAGGATTTCTACAAACCTTGTCCTGAATATCACTGCTAGTAAATTTCTGTAATTCAGAACACAGTACCATACTTTATTTTTTGAGCGACAAAAACCATTTGAACACTAGTGTCTCATTAATATATTCTGAGGGGTGTCTTGTAAGAGGTTATATTTGTTGCACCTGTTAGTGAGAATGCTGTACAAATATAGCTAATATGTGGTAGTGGTTCCCTAACAATTAAATGTATGTAGGGAACAGATCAGAGTGCAAGTGATATAAAACACCAAATATCAGTTAGTGTGCTGGAAAGTAAACCCATCTGGTACTGAGTTGGACACCCCTTTGCCTCCAGAACAGCCTGAATTATTTGGTGCATGGAAAAGTTGCTGAATTGGTATTAAGGGACCTAACATGTTTCAGGAGAACATTCCCCACACTATTACCGCTACTAGCCTGTACCGTTGACACCAGGCCGGAATGGGCCATGGACTCAAGCTGCTTACCCCAAATCCTGACTCTGCCATCAGCATGACAAAACAGGAACCTGGATTCGTCAGACCTGGCAATGTTTTTCCACTCCTCAATTATCCAGTGTTGGTGATCTCGTGCCCACTGGAGCCACTTCTTTCTGTTTTTAGCTGACAGGAGTGGAACCCGGTGTGGTCTGCTATAATAGCCATATGTCACTGGGTAATTACAGTAATATTCTGTAATTGTAATTGCTACTGTAAATTCGATTACAGTTATATTTGTGGTACCGTAAAATGGATTACAGTAGCTGTACTGTAAAATAAATTAAAGTGACTTACTGGCCAATTGCTGCCAGAATGTTACTGTAAATTTACATTAAAAGTTTTACAGTGTAGTTTATTTAAGTGATAATGCCCAAGAAGCCGGTGTTTGGATGATATATAATGCCCTTCGAGGGCATTATCACTTTTATACAACGGGTTACCAACATATTCAAATAATAATTGACATATTTTCATTAAAAACGTTATTTTGATGAATTTATTCATACTATTTCATCCTTCCACAAGACATAGTCACGAAACAAATCTAGGGTTCCTACCCAAGCCAGCTGGTTCTGTATCTATGGATTTTTCATTTGGTTCTGTATCTATGGATTGCCCAGAGACGGATGTGACCCAGTCGTTCAGTCTTGTTCTGTTCTGGACGTATCTAGTCTTGTTGGATCTATGACCCAGTCGTTCAGTCTTTTTTGTTCTGTATCTATGGATGTGACCCAGTCGTTCAGTCTTTTTGTTCTGTATCTATGGATGTGACCCAGTCGTTCAGTCTTTTGTTCTGTATCTATGGATGTGACCCAGTCGTTCAGTCTTGTTGTTCTGTATCTATGGATGTGACCCAGTCGTTCAGTCTTGTTGTTCTGTATCTATGGACGTGACCCAGTCGTTCAGTCTTTTTGTTCTGTATCTATGGATGTGACCCAGTCGTTCAGTCTTGTTGTTCTGTATCTATGGACGTGACCCAGTCATTCAGTCTTGTTGTTCTGTATCTATGGATGTGACCCAGTCGTTCAGTCTTTTTGTTCTGTATCTATGGATGTGACCCAGTCGTTCAGTCTTTTTGTTCTGTATCTATGGACGTGACCCAGTCATTCAGTCTTGTTGTTCTGTATCTATGGATGTGACCCAGTCATTCAGTCTTTTTGTTCTGTATCTATGGACGTGACCCAGTCGTTCATCCTAAATGTTCCATTACCACACTGACTGGCAACATTATGACTTGCTTGCTAGCTAGTCAACTACGGCTAACTTACAGTCACGTCAAACAGTGCAGACAGAATAACAACAGTAGCTGCATTTGTTGAAGCTGTTTTCTGGTGTCATTTATGTGGATACATCCATAACATTGAGCTAATGAGGTGTGATTTCACCCGGCATAGAAAATGTGCTCTCTCGTCAGGACACTGTTGTTCAGAGGAGCTAGCAATCAACACAGCTATCACAATAACTTCAAACTGAAGCTGGAAAGACTACAAGCTAGCTGCACGTCTTTTAGTTTGACCCTTTTAAAAATGTTCAATTGACATTATCCATACATATGATTTCGACTGTCTGAGAAACGCTGCCTGCCTCTCTCGTCCTGACTTCCGATCCCTACACGTTCATTACTATGGGACAGCTGAATATTTTAATATTGAAACAATGTTCCAAATGTCGTAAGGTTTATACAAATCTCTGCTGTTGAAAACAAAATGTTAGTCGAAAGGAAATGTGCGATAATGTCTAGTAGCTTTCTATAGTGGAGATCAAGTGTATAACATCCCTGCCTGGGCTGATGAGACAGTGGATTGCGCAGTCAGAATTAACAGAGTAAATATGCATTTTAACGTCATTTAGCTGGTGGTAACTTGTGGAATAGACACCAGCTGGAATGCGTTTTTAACCAATCAGCATTCAGGATTTGACCCACCCGTTAAATAATATGGGCTTAATGCAACCTATACTGTTATGGACCATTCCCAACACTATTGTGTGAGAGTGTGAAAGAGAACAAGAGTGAAAGAGAGAGAAAAGAGAAGAAATATAAATAAAAAGAGATTAGGTTGGGGGGGGGGTGTATGAAGATTCTTAAAACCAGTTCCCTTCTTCCCTCTTCTGGACAGTCATAACATTTCATCTGTTTGACAAAACCCACACAGCCTGATCATTGAACATGACACTCTTTTCTATATATTTGCCATAAACCTGCATCTACCCAAACCAGTGCTTCACGGCTTCACACATAAAGGCCCTCTATCCTGTTATAGTCCTTTATTGCCCCTTATCATCTTATTGCTCTTCCTCGTGTCATTTCAGGTTGGGGAAATAGAGGAACAGCTTGCAGCCGCCAGGAGGGAGGTGACAAAGTCGGAGGAGGCCAATCAGAAGCTCCAGAGGGACGTGAAGGAGGTCAGTCAGGCCAATCTGTTCCTGGCCAGGGCCTTTGGGGAGGGGTGGGAAACCTTTTTTGCTCGAGGGCCACATCGGTATTACGAAATTCAACGGAGGGCTGAAGCAATTTTTTTTACCTATATGTTTGTCAAAATCAATTTGCGTGACAGAAAATGGACCGCTATTTAAAAATTATATAGGTCAATTATAATTTCTACATACAGTACTTTCTATTCCATTTCCGAATAATTGCTCCCACAGTTGATTTCTTCAAATCAAGCTGCTTACCTATTGCAGATCCAGTCTTCCCAGCCTGGTGCAGGTCTACAATTTTGTTTCTGGTGTCCTTTGACAGCTCTTTGGTCTTGGCCATAGTGGAGTTTGGAGTGTGACTGTTTGAGGTTGTGGACAGGTGTCTTTTATACTGATAACAAGTTCAAACAGGTGCCATTAATACAGGTAACGAGTGGAGGACAGAGGAGCCTCTTAAAGAAGAAGTTACAGCTCTGTGAGAGCCAGAAATCTTGCTTGTTTGTAGGTGACCAAATACTTATTTTCCACCATAATTTGCAAATAAATTCATAAAAAATCCTACAATGTGATTTTCTGGATTTTGTTTCTCATAGTTGAAGTGTACCTATGATGAAAATTAGAGGCCTCTCTCATCTTTTTAAGTGGGAGAACTTGCACAATTGGTGGCTGACTAAATACTTTTTTGCCCCACTGTACAAGACCACTGATAATCTCCCTCGATCTGGGGCTCCATGCAAGATCTCCCCCCGTGGGGTGAAATTGATCACAAGAACGGTGAGCAAAAATCCCAGAACCACACGGGGGGACATAGTGAATGACCTGCAGAGAGCTGGGACCAAAGTAACAAAGCCTACCATCAGTAACACAATACGCCGCCAGGGACTCAAATCCTGCAGTGCCAGTCGTGTCCCCCTGCTTAAGCCAGTAAATGTCCAAGCCCGTCTGAAGTTTGCTAGAGAGCATTTGGATGATCCAGAAGAAGATTGGGAGAATGTCATATGTTCAGATGAAACCAAAATATAACTTTTTGGTAAAAACTCAACTCGTCGTGTTTGGAGGACAAAGAATGCTGAGTTGCATCCAAAGAACACCATACCTACTGTGATGCATGGGGGTGGAAACATCATGCTTTGCGGCTGTTTTTCTGCAAAGAGACCAGGATAACTGATCCGTGTAAAGGAAAGAATGAATGGGGCCATGTATCGTGAGATTTTGAGTGAAAACCTCCTTCCATCAGCAAGGGCATTGAAGATGAAACGTGGCTGGATCTTTCAGCATGACAATGATCCCAAACACACCGCCCGGGCAACAAAGGAGTGGCTTCGTAAGAAGCATTTCAAGGTCCTGGAGTGGCCTAGCTAATCTATAGATCTCAACCCCATAGAAAATCTTTGGAGGGAGTTGAAAGTCCGTGTTGCCCAGCAACAGCCCCAAAATATCACTGCTCTAGAGGAGATCTGCATGGAGGAATGGGCCAAAATACCAGCAACAGTGTGTGAAAACCTTGTGAAGACTTTTGACCTCTGTCATTGCCAACAAAGGGTATATAACAAAGTATTGAGATAAACTTTTGTTATTGACCAAATACTTATTTTCCACCATAATTTGCAAATAAATTCATTAAAAGTCCTACAATGTGATTTTCTGGATTTTTTTCTCTCATTTTGTCTGTCATAGTTGAAGTGTACCTATGATGGAAATTACAGGCCTCTCTCATCTTATTGAGTAGGAGAACTTGCACAATTGGTGGCTGACTAAATACCTTTTTTTTTTGCCCCACTGTAAATGTGCACATTTCTCTGTCAAATGTTTAGGTTACCATTTTATACAGTTTGTGATATTCACAATGTGTAATGTGTTTATTTGGATGATTGACCATGCTTTACTACATTTCTGCATCGTTCAGGCTCTGTGCCAGAGGGAGGATATGGAGGAGAGGATCACTACATTAGAACGCAGGTAACCCTTTATTTACAGAATGATACTGACTCATGTGATTATTATTTTCCCATTTTTTACACCGAGTACAATGGTGCCAAACTACCAGGTTTTTCCCTCATTATCTGAAAAGCTGTTGTATGGATGTAGTGGAGCATAAATGCACATAAATGCACATAAACTTTGTTTAGAAAATGTTTACACTCCTATTGTGCCAAATAAGCTTTGTTAGCGTTAACATGGACATTACTCGCTGTCGGTCATCGGCCCGACCAACGTTCACCGTTGGTGTTATCCACCTTTGTTACCATCACATCACAATGTGTCCATGTTGTTTGCAGGTACCTTAGTGCTCAGAGGGAAGCAACCTCTCTACATGACATCAAAGATAAGCTGGAGAATGAGCTGGCCAGCAAGGAGTCACTGCACAGACAGGTAATGGTTAACACACGACTACAAGGGTGGCTTACATAGATGTACAATAACCCTGTAAAAATGAGTAGGTTATATCCAGAGTAGCATTGTCTTTTAATACTTAGGGCCAGATTCTTACGGCCAATTTCCTGTACCGAGATTGAAGTCATTCTCAATGGAGTATCTCCATTAAAAGTGTGTTAGTCCAAGACTAGGCTTAATCTAAGGCCAGAAAACCAGCCCTCGGGCTCAGACCTGGATTGTATAAAAATATCACTGACTTCATCTGCTTTCTTCCCTATTTCTCATCCTGTGTGCTGTCAGAGTGAGGAGAAGAACAGGCAGTTCCAGGAGCGTCTGGAGGATGCCAAGCAGAAGCTCCAGCAGACCCTGCAGCGGGCCGAAACACTGCCCGAGATTGAGGCCCAGCTCGCCCAGAGAGTGGCTGCCCTCAACAAGGTACTGTACTGGATGTCTACGTTCATTCTGTTTGCTCTGTTTACTCATGTGGATATTTCTGACTGTCTGTGAAACTGCTTGGTTGTGTCTGTCTGTCTCTTTCCACTTTCTACCGTCCGTCCGTCTGTAAGAACTGAGTTCTCCTCCTATTGGCAAACCAACTTCCTGTCCGTGTGTTAGTCTGAGTTTATATTTGATCTCATATACAGACTATCTTTTCTATTTAGGCAGAGGAACGCCATGGAAACTTTGAGGAGCGACTACGACAGACCGAGGCACAACTTGAAGAGAAGAATCAGGAGTTGCAGAGGGTAATAATGGACTATTTGTTTGTACACTGTAAACCCCAATGCACTGTCATTATTCAAAAATGTTTAGGAAACCTGTTGCACTAAATATATTTGAGTACAGTTACTTAAAGTGATTTTGGAGTCATTACTCAAATCGATAGAGTCGATGTGACCCTGTAGGGCAGGGGTGTCAAACTCATTCCATGGAGAGCCTAGTGTCTGCTGATTTTAGGTTTTTCCTTTCAGGTAAGACCTAGACAACCAGCTGAGGTAGGTTTCTTACTAATCAGTGACCTTAATTCATCGACCAAGTACAAGGGAGGTAGGAAAACCCGCAGACACTTGACTCTCCGTGGAATGAGTTTGACACATGCTATAAGGGGATCCAGATATGAGTTGGACAGCTTGCCCTTTCGAGTGCATTGCAGAATTACCACTTATTGTTAGTGACAGACATTTTTTATTTCATTTAACCATTATTTAACTAGGCAAGTCAGTTAATGAAGTCTCACAGTTTTGCTCACCTAAGGTAGAGTATCCCAAGAGTTTTCATCTGTATTTTTTTGCAGCTGTCTATCTACCACCACAAACTGATACTGGCACTAAGACGGCACTCAAAGAGCTCTATAAGGCCAAAAGGAAACAAGAAAATGCTCATCCAGAGGCGGTGCTCCTAGTGGCCAGGGACTTTAATGCAGGGAAACAAATCCGTTTTACCTCATTTCTACCAGCATGTTAAACGTGCAACCAGCGACGCGTACAAAGCTCTTCCTCGCCCTCCATTTGGCAAATCTGACCATAACTCTATCCTCCTTATTCCTGCTAACAAGCAAAAACTAAAGCAGGAAGTACCAGTGGCTGTTTTGCTAGCACAGACTGGAATATGTTCCGGGATTCTTCCAATGGCATTGAGGAGCACACCACATCAGTCACTGGCTTCATCAATAAGTGCGTCGATGACGTCATCCCCACAGTGACCGTACGTATATACCCCAACCAGAAGCCATGGCTTACAGGCAACATCCGCACTGAGCTGAAGGCATTTTTACACTGCTGCTACTCTCTGTTTATTGTACATGCATAGTCACTTTATCTCTATTTTTTATTTTTTTATTATTTAACTTGGCAAGGCATTTAAGAACAAATTCTTATTTACAATGATGGCCTAGGAACAGTGGGTTAACTGCCTTGTTCAGAGGCAGTATGACAGATTCTTACCTTGTCAGCTAGGGGATTTAGAACTAGCAACCTGTCGGTTACTGGCCCAATGCTCTAACCACTTGGCTACCTGCCGCCCCTCTACATACATGTACAGTCCCAGTGAAAAGTTTGTACACACTTACTCATTCCAGGACTTTTCTTCATTTGTACTATTTTCTACATTGTAGAATACCTGAAGTCATCAAAACTATGAAATAATAATAATAATAATAATAATAACACATATGGAATCATGTAGTAACCAAGAAAGTATTTACCAAATCAAAATATGTTTAGTATTTGACATTCTTCAAGGTAGACACCCTCTGCCTTGATGACAACTTTGTACACTCTTGGCATTCTCTCAGACAGCGTCATGAGGTAGTCACCTGGAATGCATTTCAATTAACAGGTGTGCCTTGTTAAAAGTTCATTTGTGAATTTCTTTCCTTCTTATTAATGCGTTTGAGCAAATCAGTTGTGTTGTAACAAAGTAGGGTGGCATACAGAAGATAGCCCTATTTGCTAAAAGACCAATTCCATATTATGGCAAGAACAGCTCAAATAAGCAACGAGAAACGACAGTCCATCGCTCCTTTAAGACATGAAGGTCAGTCAATGCGGAACATTTCATGAACTTTGACAGTTTCTTCAAGTGCAGTCGCAAAAGCCATCAAGCGCTATGATGAAACTAGCTCTCATGAGGACCGTCAACAGGAAAGGAAGACCCAGAGTTACCTCTGCTGCAGAGGATAAATTCATTAGAGTTACCAGCCTCAGATTGCAGCCCAAATAAATGCTTCACAGAGACATCTCAAAATCAGCTGTTGAGAGGAGACACAAGCAATGGACATTGGGCCGTAAAGCTGTCCTTTGGTCTGATGAGTCCAAATGTTTTATTTTGAGTTCTAACTGCTGTGTCTGTGAGATGCAGAGTAGGTGAATGGATGATCTCCACCCATGTGGTTCCCACGGTGAAGCATGGAGGAGGAGGTGTGATGTTGTGGGGGTCCTTTGCTGGTGACACTGTCTGTGATTTATTTCGAATTCAAGGCACACTTAACCAGCATGGTTAAGCCACAGCATACCAGAATACCACAGCATTTTGCAGCGATATGTCATCCCATCTGGTTTTCTCTTCATGGGACTTTCATTTGTTTTTCAACAGGATAATGACCCAACACACCTCCAGGCTGTGTAAGGGCTATTTAACCAAGAAGGAGAGTGATGGAGTGCTGCATCAGATGACCTGGCCTCCATAATCACCCAATCTCAACCCAATTGAGATTGATTGGGATGAGTTGGACCGCAGAGTGAAGGAAAAGCAGCCAACAAGTGCTCAGCATATGTGGGAACTCCTTCAAGACTGTTGGAAAAGCATTCCAGGGGAAGCTCGTTGAGAGAATGCCAAAAGTGTGCAAAGCTGTCATCAAGGAAAAGGGTGGCTACATTGAAGAATCTAAAATATATTTTGATTTGTTTAACACTTTTTTGGTTACTACATGATTCCATTCTACAATGTAGACTATAGTAAAAATAAAGAAAAAACCTGGAATGAGTAGGTGTGTCCAAACATTTGACTGGTACTGTACATATTACCTCAATTACCTTGACTAACCATTGCCCCCGCACATTGACTCTGTACCGGTACCCCCTGTTTATAACCTCGCTACTGTTATTTTATTGTTGCTCCTTAATTATTTGTTATTTTTCTTTTTATAATTGTGTTTTTGTATTTTTTACAACAGTTTATTTGAGTAAATACTTAACTTTTTTCCTTAACTGCATTGTTGGTTAAGGGCTTGTAAGTAAGCTTTTCACAACACCTGTTGTATTCGGCGCATGTAACAAATAACATTTGATTTGATAAGCTCAGAGAACGGGACCTGAAGCGCTAGCTCGTAAAAATCATCTGTCTTCAGTTGCAACACTCACTACTGAGTTCCAAACTGCCTCTGGAAGCAATGACAACATAACTGTTCATCGGGAGCTTCATGAAATGGGTTTCTATTGGCCGAGCAGCCCACAAGCATAAATAAGATCACCATGCGCAATACCAAGAGTCGGCTGGAGTGATGTTAAGCTCGCCACCATTGGCCTCTGGGGCAGTGGAAATTAGTTCTCTGGAGTGATGAATCACGCTTCACCATCTTGCAGTCCAACGGACAAATCTGGATTTGGCGGATACCAGGAGAACGCTACCTACCCGAATGCATAGTGGCAACTGTACAGGCTGTTTTTCATGGTTCGGGCTAGGCCTCTTGTTCCAGTGAAGGGAAATCTTAACGCTACAGCATACAATGATATTGTAGATGATTCTGTGCTTCCACTTTATGCTAACAGTTTGAGGAATGTCCTTTCCTGTTTCGGCATGACAATGTCCCCGTGCACAAAGCAAGGTCCATAGAGACATGGTTTGTTGAGATCGGTGTGGAAGAACTTGACTGGCCTGCAAAGAGCCCTGACCTCAACCCAATTGAACACCTTTGGGATGCATTGGAACACCAACTACAAGACAGGCCTAATTGCCCATCAGTGCACGGTTCTAACTAATGCTCGTGACTGAATGGAAGCAAGTCCTCTTCACAGAAGAGTGTAGGCTGGTGTAGCAGCAAATGGTAGGGACCAACTCCATATTAATGCCCATGATTTTGGAATGAGATGTTCAACGAGCAGGTGAGCACATACTTTTGGCCATGTAGTGTATCGTGACCAACAGATATTGATATTTCCCATCTCTATTCCCAGTCATGTGAAATCCATAGGTTAGGGCCTTCATTTCAATTGACTGATTTCCTTATATGAACAGTAACACAGTAAAATCTTCTAAATTGTTGCATTTATATTTTTC
This sequence comes from Oncorhynchus keta, assembly GCF_023373465.1. Taxonomy (NCBI): domain Eukaryota; kingdom Metazoa; phylum Chordata; class Actinopteri; order Salmoniformes; family Salmonidae; genus Oncorhynchus; species Oncorhynchus keta. Next base: position 44,936,762 of record NC_068444.1, read on the forward strand.
TTCAGTGTAGTCACCTGACCGGTAGCTTAGCAGGTAGAGTAGTGAACTATGGAACATTCAGGGATGTGAGGGGTATGAGGTCGAATCAAGTTGAATTTCGCTGCACAAGCATTTCGCTACACCGGCAATAACATCTACTAGACACGTACGTGTATGTGACCAATAACATTTGATTTGATTTAGGTGAAACCACCATTTCTGCTCTGTAGTTAAAATATTTGTTTTTCTATTTAGTATCGTGTGATAAGAATCCTAAATAGTGCCATAGATACAGTTTTTGAAAGATAGTAAACTTGAAGGAAAAACAAGGAACCATTCCAATTGATTATAAGCTATTAAAGCCAGCGACTTACCGTTGCATCAGGACGCTTAAATGAAAACAGTGGAGAGAAAAACGTATTTTCTGATAATCACATGCTGCTTTTTATTGCTAACCAGCAGACGTCACTTATGTGCATTGTGAACAGATAATGAAGCTCTGACTAATGAACCGTTTTTTTGGCACAATTTGGTGAAAGCCCCGAAGCCTTCCGAAAGCGTTAGTTTCCCATCACTACAACACTACCTGCAGGCCACATTATGATGGCCTGCAAAGTGATGTGCAATTCCTATTGGAATTCAGCCAGAGTTAAGATATCAGTTGACAGTTGACATTTTAATTCAGCAGCAACCTGCATTCATAATGACTGCCAGGGTTAGGAACAGTGAGAGGAGATTGCATAAGCCTTTTAAACTGGAACATACATTTCAGTCAAGGGGGCAAACATTCTAACTAAATGTATGTTATTTATTTTCTGTGTAGCATAAGATGAATCAATCACTCAATGTACATGCAAAACACAGGTATTAAAAACCATTTTAGAAAATTCACCTGCAGTAGAACAAGCTGGGAAAAATAGTTAATTTGTTATCATAACTTAACTTTGAGTTCAACTTACTATAATTATTTGATTAAAAAAATTCCTTGGGGTTTACAGTGGTCTATTATAAAGTCTCATACATGCGTATAACAAGTTACAAAGCATTATACCTGCTATACCGGTCATGTGTTACAATGTGTTCCTTACCCTCCATTTTGGCCAATCAATTTTATGAACTGTATGACCTCTTACCCAAAAGCTCACGGTTTCTTCAGCTTTTTCTCTTCTCTACCTTGACCCTCACTACGTGATGTCATCTGTTTCAGGCAAGGCAGAGAGAGAAAATGAATGACGAACACAACAAACGCCTCTCGGATACGGTGAACAAGCTACTGTCTGAGTCCAACGAGCGACTGCAGCTTCACCTCAAAGAGAGAATGGCTGCCCTAGAGGAGAAGGTACTATAAAGCATTGTTAACCATATGCTAAATTAAGCTAATATTGCCATCAATAAATCCTAAGTATTTTTTTATCAACACAATCAATGGCAAACATGAGTAAACGTGGCATAATCACTCCTCTACTCTTCTAGAATGCACTGTCCGAGGAGTTAGCAAACATGAAGAAAATCCAAGATGATCTTTTAGCGAACAAGGTACATATCTTCCCCTTATTGTATCCAGTTGATCAGATTTCAATATGTACATTGTTGTTGTACTTTACATCTGTCGATACATGGAATGAGGACATCAGCAGTACTTTATACTGATTTAGAACTTTGGACTCGGGTCTTACTCATCGGTTGTTTTTAGGGCTATACACAGACTTTTGCAAACCCTTTTTGGGATACTAGAGTGGATAGTTTACCCTCCCCAGTCTCAATATGCAATTGAATCTATCATCGCAAGGGTTTGTCTGTTTCGCGGCGAGAACTGGAGACCAGTCACACTGCTCTGCACTGATAACAATATGTTGGTTTTGCCAACAGACAAAGACTTCTGTGATCTTGTAGTTTTGTCAGTTCTGTCTGTTCTTTAGTTATTCTTATATGTGGTCTTTGTTTTGTTATTTTAGTATGGAAATAGATGCATGTAAACAAGTAGGCACTTTTCTTTACTGGAATATAATGTTAACCTGTACTGTGCTCCCATCTCTCTCTCCCAGGACCAGCTCATAGCCGAGCTGGAGAGGATTCAGCTGGAGGTGGATCAACTGAGGGGGAGGCCTGGCTCTTCTTATTCCAGGTTAGCCACAATTGAGCTGCAAGGGTATTTATAATTACATTTGATAAAAGCATGAAATAAACACATTTGTTCTCTCGAGGGAAAAGTAATCCACCCCTTGTCAGAGGATCATGTTATGAACACGTTACCACTCCTAGATGATAGACTTTCTAAATTTGTTTATCATTTTGACGACCAAAGCAAATAGTTTAGAGCAGAGATATTATCAATATGTTTTGACCTAATACCCTCAAAACCAACAAAAATAATGGTTGGTGACAAGTCACTGATTTTTAAGGTCCTGAACAGTCAAAATCATGTTTTTCATGAAATTTGATGATAATTGGATGAAACCATATCAAAGTAGGACTACCAAAGTATGAAAAATGACTGTTGCTTCTACATTGATAAAATTGTATCATAAAGTTACTGGTCCCCTCCCCCATGTCAAACACTTGGATTCAGGAGGCTAGATGGAGGCAAGATTATTAAGTGCTTTTTGTGACATCACAAAAATACTAATTTGAATACATCAATGGTAAAATCTTATTCTCTTACCGAATTTAAATAAGTTAAACCTTGTAACCAACATCGCAGGAGAAAGGTTTGCTGAGGGGCGTGGTTTACATACAAGCCATTCGGAAAGTATTTGTAATGTTACGGCCTTATTCTAAAATGGATTAAATTAATTATTGTCCTCATCAATACACACACACACACACACACACACACACACACACACACACACACACACACACACACACACACACACACACACAACACACACACAATAACCCATAATGACAAAGACAAAAAACAGTTTTTTAGAAATGTGTAATTTAAAAAAAACAGAAACACCTTATTTACATAAGTATTCGGGACTCTTTGCTATGAGACTCAAAATTGAGCTCAGGTGCATCCTGTTTCCATTGATCATCCTTGAGATGTTTCTACAACTTGGATTTGGTCTTATGTAGCAAAACGGGAAATGTTGTTTTTTACATAGGATAAGAGTAGAGACTCAGAGCTACAAAATGGCATATCATACACTGCATTTGAGGAACAAGGGGAAAGTAACTCTTCTTTGAAAGTTGATCAACTTGTAAACTCACTTTTGAGAAAATTGCATTTAAATGTTTTGGTATCTAGTGAAGAGCTCTTTGTCTACACCCATTCAGCATCGTTCACACCCTCTTAAGCTTTAGCCCCACCCATCTCCTTTCGCTCTCGGAGCGCACACTTGACATTCTGGCCGATGATTTGTTTGCCTATGGATAACATGAAAAAAGGCTAACCAGCTCTGCTGGCAACATTTTCATTACTCTTTTTTGCAGACGTTTACTGACACCCGCGATATTCAACGGGTGTAGTACACACGTCACGTATCGTTAGCTAACGAGCCAGCCAGCTAACGTTAGCTAGTTTAACGACAATGAACAAAGTCTCAACAATGTCTAACGTTAGGCTCTAACTAGAAAAGCAAACAGCTCTGAGAAACAAATTATAACCTCCACTAAGGAGCCAACCAGCTAATGGTAGCTAGGTAGCTAACAGTACACTTCAGTTTAAGACATATAGCTAGCAAGGTAAACAACATTTAAGATCACACATGTAACGTTAGCTAACGAGCCAGCTAGTTATCATTAGCTATTTAAACAACAATAAACAAAGTTACAACAATGCCACAGTGCTGGGAGCTAACCAACCAGGTTCAATGTTAGCTAGCTAACTCTAGGCTCTAACTAGAAAAGCAAACGGCTCTGGGAAACAAATAATAATATCAGCTAGGGAGCCAGCCAGCTAACATTAGCTAGCTAGCTAACAGTACACTTTAGCTTGAAATAAAACCACTTTCTGTCAAAATTAGAAACGTATAATATGTGAAAGTGGAGCTAGCTAATGCTAGACTATCTTACCTGTATACATCATTATGCATGATGGACGTGTCTACCTGTCAGGAATGCCATAACACGGTTGCCCTTAGTTTGAAGATTTAATCCGGAGACAGGTGTTATCGCCATCTCTTTAGCTATCATACTCAAATTCCACTGATTTCAAAACTTGATCCTCCAGAAAGTGGAGAACAACACTTACGCAGCTCCACTACACAATATATATTTTTTAAATGCCGTGTTCGACCGGATTACCGACACAGACTGATGAGCTAAAATAGACATAAACCTTGAATATGGCCAATCCGAAGTCCTCTCTCAGCATGTCCAGCCCACTCATTACCTCAGCCAATCATGGCTAGTGGAAAAATTACGTGGCTTAACCAACAAGGCTTGTAATTTCACAATTGTATTCGTATTTACAGATGGCATACACTTTTTTTAAGGCACAGGAACGTTCACATGTACGAGAAGGCATTTCTGATAAAAAAACGTATTTTGATAAAAATATATATTTTTTTACCATCAACCGGCTCTCCTGTGAAGTCGTGACTTGAGACATGCACCTAGTTTCCAGAATTGGGTCACAAATATAATATATATTTTGATTTGTTTAACACTTTTTGGGTTACTACATATGTTGTTATTGTAAGGGTTTTCCTCCTCCTCTTCATCTGAGGAGGAGAAGCGAGAAGGATCGGAGGACCAATGCACAGCATGGTAAGTGTCCATGGTTGTTTATTTAAAAAACATAAACTGAACACTAGGAATACAAAAACAATAAACGTGAAACGAGCGAAAACTTAAACAGTACCATGTGGTGAAAAACACAGACACAGAAACAAACACCCACAAACAAACAGTGAATACTAGGCCGAAACATAGAAATCCCAAAATCATAGAAAAACAAACATAGACTGCCCACCCCAACTCACGCCCTGACCATACTAAATAATGACAAAACAAAGGAAATAAAGGTCAGAATGTGACAGTTATTTCATAGTTTTGATGTCTTCACTATTATTCTACAATGTAAAAAATAAGAAAAATAAGAAAAACCCTTGAATGAGTGGGTGTGTCCAAACTTCTGACTGGTACTGTACTGTAGGTGTTTTCAAAGAATCGCCAGTCAAGGTGAGCTCCCCCCCACCCTAACATCCTACAAGCTCCCGCCCACTCAATCTGTCTTTTCAGACTTCCTGGTAGTTTGACATGAGAGAAAAAACACATTTTTAGCATTTGTATCCATAAAATATATATTGTCACTCAAAGGGCTATTTTACATGGGAATCAGAATGACTGTTCCGGACCTTTAAGTTTACATTGTTCTTCTCACTTTTTGTTAGCTGAGGTAGCATTACATTTCTTTCTAATGTAGTGTGAAAAATAAAGAATATATTGTGATTGAGGATAAAATGTCACAATTTCACTCAATTTACAAATCTAAAAAAAAAATCATTAAAACCTCTTAAGGATCCGCCCCTTTAAAAAAAAAATTCACCTAAATTAACATACCCAAAACTAACTGCCTGTATGTAGCTCAGGCATTGAAGAAAGGATATGCATATTCGTGATATCATTTGAAAGGAAACACTGAAGTTTGTGGAAATGTGAAATGAATGTTGGAGAATGTAACACATTAGATCTGGTTAAAGAAAATACAAAGAAAAAACCAAAAACATTTTTAATTATTTTTTTGTACCATCATCTTTGAAATGCAAGAGAAAGGGCCATAATGTATTATTCCAGCCCAGGCACAATTTAGATTTTGGCTACTAGATGGCAGCAGTGTATACGCAAAGTTTAAGACTGATCCAATGAACCATTGCATTTCTGTTCAAAAGGTTGTATCAAATCTGCCTAAATGTGCCTAATTGGTTTATTCATAACTTTTCAAGTTCAGAACTGTGCACTCTCCTCAAACATTAGCATGGTATTATTTCACTGTAATAGCTACTGTAAATTGGACATTGCAGTTAGATTAACAATAATTTAAGCTTTCTGCCAATATCAAATGTGTCTATGACCTGGGAAATGTTATGGTTACTTACAACTTCATGCTAATCGCATTAGCCTTTGTTAGCCTATGTAACCGTCACGTGGGGGGCCCACCGATGCTGAAGAAATGCATAACTTTATTTTTCAGGAAACGAGGGGAATACATTCTGAAAGATGTGCTATAACGAATAAAGTATTTTTATTTTCTCATCTCACAAAATATGACAAACTCTTTTGGGCACTGGTCAACTAACTTTTTTGGTGACCACTGCCCTTTGCAGGCTGAGATCTACAACACAGTTGTTTTTTAAAAGTTTTTACATGACTTAAAAAACGTAAGCCTATGCATAATAATAATACTAATACTAATCTATTAAAAACAGTTTTGTCTCAATGAGTTTTGTGCAGTATAATATACACCCAATATATTATCACTGCATATTGGCTATGATTGAATTGCCCTGCCAATGTTGTTCCTCTCAAACCATTATCAAATTGTATTTAAAAACTTGATGTATATGATCACACTGGTAATACATCATTTGTTGTATTACTTGTGAGACACAGCTAAGTGAGCATAAATTGTATAATTTGCTTTCTACATTTTACTGGACTGATGGTGCCTGCATCTGATGGTCAGTCTCAGCGGAGGGATAACATCAGAGGTTCTGCCTCTCATCGTTGGACCGTCCCTCAGCTCTCCCCCCTCCGCTAAGACTGACCAAAAAGGGGAAACCGTCTTCGAGCTGATGGTAAAACTCCAGTCACACCGCATCATTTCTGCCTCATACACAAATTCATGTTGTTACTCCTATGACTAGAGAATGTGAAATATTCCACGATATTAAAAAACACAGCCGCTAATAATAACTACGCAAGCCTATCGATACACTTTGCTACTCATTAATTGAAGCTGCTGGTTGCAGCGCAAGTGGAACAGCGCCTTTCATGGCTTATAAAGTGTTGAATAAAAAGTATTGTCTGTGCTGAATGAAACTTAAACATGAACTCACTCATAGAAAACAGCACTGCTGTATTTGTTGGCAGTCTCTTTCTAGTCATGGTTTTAGATGTTTTGGAATCACAGTATCAACGAGAAAGTCTATAGGTGCACTTGATTTGCTCTCCGAGCATGCCGAGTAGGCAGAGTTTGTACCTTCAGACACATGAAATGGTTCAAAATGGGAATACTTCACCTACCCGGTGTTCAGGGCAGCTGAAACAAATGCACCTACTGCCAACAACGCAAGACAGAAAAAAGTACGAATGCAAGGCTTTATTATAGAAATGTTACTCCATTAACTAGGAATGCCTTGGAGATCGACCATTCTATTGCGATTGACTGTTTGTGACCAATGCTGTAGGGCGAGCAATGTGAGCTCACTTCCTTCCAATCTATTTTGAAGATCTCTTTCAGGGAGTGCCTCAGAGCTCCGGTACCCCCAGGGTGGTGGCTCCCTCCCAGCCGGCTATGGCAGCTCCTCCTGTGGTGTGGTGGTCCGGAGGGCACACCGTGGCCGATGGGCTTTCCCTAGGGATAAAAGCAACAAGGTGAGGATCTCATGGACTATCTACAGTACTGTAGCTCCCTAGTAGCCTGGTCCCATAACGTATTGGCTATAGCCAACTCCTAGAAAAGAAAGGCTGCGCATTTACAGTGCCTTCGTAAAGTATTCAGACCTTGACTTTTTCCACATTTTGTTACGTTACAGCCTTATTCTAAAATGTATTAAATAAATAACAATTCTCAGCAATCTACACACTATACCCCATAATAACAATTTTTGCTAAATCAAAAAACTGAAACACCTTATTTACATTAGTATTCAGACCCTTTGCTATGAGACTCGAAATTGAGCTCCGGTGCCTCCTGTTTCCGTTGATCATCCTTGAGATGTTTTTACAACTTGATTGGAGTCCACCTGTGGTAAACTCAATTGATTTGACAAGATTTGGAAAGGCACACATCTGTCTATATAAGGTCCCACAGTTTACAATGCATGTCAGAGCAAAAACCAAGCCATAAGGTCGAAGGAACAGTCCGTAGAGCTCCGAGACTAGGTTGTGTTGAGGCACAGATCTGGGGAGGGGTACCAAAACATTTCTGCAACATTGAAGGTACACAAGAACACAGTGTGGCCTCCATCATTCTTGAATGGAAGACATTTGGAACCACCAAGAGTCTTTCTGGAGCTGGCCGCCCTCTGTGGAGATGGGAGAACCTTCCAGAAGGACAACCATCTCTGCAGCACTCCACCAATCAGGCCTTTCTGTACAGCACTTTGAGATATCAGCTGATGTACGAAGGGCTATATAAATACATTTGATTTGATTTGAGTGGCCAGACAGAAGCCACTTTTCAGTAAAAGGCACATGACAGCCCGCTTGGAGTTTGCCAAAAGGCACCTAAAGGACTCTCAGCCCATGAGAAACAAGATTCTCTGGTTTGATGAAACCTAGATTGAACTCTTTGGCCTGAATGCCAAGCGTCACGTTTGGAAGAGACCTGCCACCATCCCTACAGTGAAGCTTGGTAGTGACAGCAACATGCTGTGGGGATGTTTTTCAGGGACTGGGAGACTAGTAAGCATCGAGGCAGAGATGAACGGAGCCAAGTACAGAGAGATCATTCATGAAAACCTGCTCTATTGTGCTCAGGGCCCCAGTCTGGGGTGACGGTTCACCTTCCAACAGGACAACGACCCTAAACACACAGCCAAGACAATGCAGGAGTGGCTTTGGGACAAGACTCTGAATGCCTTGTGTTGCCCAAGCCAGAGCCTGCACTTGAACCTGATCGAACATCTCTGGAGAGAGCGGAAAATAGCTGTGCAGCAGCTGTGATAAAGCTTGAGAGGATTCGCAGAGAAGAATGGAAGAAACTCCCCAAATACAGGTGTACCAAGCTTGTAGCGTCATACCCAAGAAGACTCAATGCTATAATCGCTGCCAAAGGTGATTCAACAAAGTACTGAATAAAGGGTCTGAATACTTGTGTAAATTATATATATATTTTTTTTTTTCATTAGCAAAAAAAATGTTTATATTGGTTTTTGCTTCGTCACTATAGGCTATTGTGTGATGAGGGAAAAAAACTATTTAATACATTTCAGAATAAGGTTTTAACGTAAAAAAATATGGAAAAAGTCAAGGGGTCTGAATACTTTCCGAAGGCACTGTATGTGGTCCAATGCAATTGAATAAATACCAACATTTCAACAGCTTTGCTGCCTTTGTAAGAGTTTCAACTCCTGTCCCACAATGTACAGTCTTAGACCAGTCTAGCTCTCTGGGTGGCGCCCAATTTTGTGTTTTAATGATTTATGATTGACTGAGTGACCTGTTACTCCTACACATTGGGGCCATTTCATTTGAGTCTTGATTTGACATGCAAGGATAAAAGTACACTGTAAGACATTTCTCTAATTTCAACAGTAAAACACTGTTGAATGCACAGTAAAATACCATAAATGTGTTTTACAGAATTAATTATGGGAACGCTGGTACCCCCACAGAATACAGTAATAGACTGTATAAGAAGAATTTCTACAAATATTTTCAGTAACTTACTATTTTCTGCCAGTAATTTACAATAGTTCCGAATACAGTACCATAATGTATTTTTGGAGCTCCAAAAACCTTTTGTACACTAGTGGGTGCATAGTATTGTTGTTTCTGACTCATTAACATATTTTTAGGGGTTTCTTGTAAGAGGCTATATTTGTTGTACCTGTTAGTGAGAATGTTTTTTGAATTTAGCTGATATGTGGAAGTGGGTCCCTAATAATTTAAGTAATATAGGGGACAGATCAGTGTGGCGTCTAGTCTCAAACCGTTAATGGTTGATTGGCAAGCCATGTCCTTTTGATCTGTTTTTCCCTGTAGTCACCTGTCAGTTTAGAAGCCTTTGTTGAGGCCTAAAGTGCAAGCGATATGAAACACCAAATATCAGTTGGCATGCTGTAATATATAATTACATATTCACTCTCAGCAATTTATGAATCGTTTTTCAATACAATTCAACAATAAAGTACTGTTTTGCTGTATATTTGATGTAGCGTAATGTAAATTATGGTGCATTGGGGGAGGGAAATAATGGCTGGCTCATTAACATATTTGAAGGTGTGCCTTGAAGTGGCTATATTTGTTGCACCCGTTAGTGAGTGTCCTGTGCCAATTTAAGTGAAACGTTTTTTTGACAGCGGTTTTCAAATAACCAAATCATCATCAAGCTTTGTTTGGGAAACCCTGTCTTACTGTACATTTTACAATAAATGTTTTACAGTGTAGCTAACAGCATTCCAAGTCATCTCTTCTTTTCCCTTTATTTCTTTCTGTCTTTCTTTCTTTCTTTCTCTCTCCTCCTCTGTCTTTCTGCAGTATGGAGAGAGGGACAGTGGCACCATGCTGGGTCCCAGGTTTGAGGGGGGAACTGAGGGGGGCTACTCAGACGACGAGGAGGACAGGGAGACCCTGTTTGGCTCGGAGCTGCTCTCGCCCAGTGGACAGACGGACGTGCAGACCCTCGCCATCATGCTGCAGGAGCAACTGGAGGCCATCAACAAGGAGATCAAGTAAGTCCTCTGGTACAACACAAACAGGATTGCTGGGTTTGACTGAATTCCTAACGGACCTAAAATTGCCTCAGAAATACGTCAATAAACTACACTCTTACTATATCCTCTGTCCCATTCAATGGGTGATCCAGAGGTCAAAAATGTCTAAAAATCGACCTCTCTTTGCTTTTCCACTCTGCTTTGTCTAAACCAGGAGTGAATAACAACACCGATACAGACGGAAAAACTCACACTCCCTTGCTTTACTTAAGCCAGAGGTTTTTTGCACATGCATATTATAAAATAGTGATACCGCAAACATCTCTTTGAGCTATCCTCAGAAGTCATTTTCCTATTTTTCTCCCTTCTCTTTCTTCTCCTCTTTTCTCATTTCCTCACTTCTCCAATGCCCTCCACTTGTCCCTTTTTGTCTCATCACTCTTCTTTTCCTCCCCTTTCTCCTCTACTCTCCTCTCAGGCTGATCCAGGAGGAGAAGGAGAGCACTGAGCTGAGGGCGGAGGAGATCGAGAGCCGGGTCAGCAGCGTGGCCATGGACTCCAACCCTCTCCCCCCCCTCCTCACTGGGCGGGGGCAGGGAGAGTGTGGGGAGGGGCTACATGACCCCCTCCCTCACTTCCTCCACCTTGGCCTCCCCGTCTCCCCCGAGCTCTGGATATTCCACCCCCCCGACTGTCACATTCCCCTGCCCGAGAGTCAGACAGACAGGTACAGTACCGTACTGCTGATGGCTGTGTGTGTTTGGACACATCAAGCATTTCAATGTGCACTTCTTGGTTGTTGCTCCCCAACGGGTAAGGCTAGTTGAAATGACATATGTCAGTTTACAATCAGGTTATAGCCTAGTTGTAACATCATTTCAATAGTTTTACCCGCTGGGTTAAGGAGCCCCTTCTTTATTTCTACACTGTGTTTGTTTGTGTGTTTGGTCTTCTAAATATATTCTCATGTGGCTGCACGAGAAAAACAATTACGCCAATATGGTATTATTGTTGCTGCAAGTCTCAAGTGTGCTGTGACCTAAATGAGCTGAATTGTTTACAGTACAACAAATAAAAATAGTTTTCTAAAGTGATTTAAATGGGTTGAACTGTCTATAGGGTTCCAAATGAATTAAACTAGCACAGTTACTTGAATGAACACATATTACTAAAGCAATTAGAATGTATTAGAGTTGTCTACAGTGACTCAATTGAACTGATTCTCTGTCAATACAGAACAGCAAAGAGAGCGACGATTGCCGGGCGCTAGCCCTGATTGACTCTACCCCTCCAGTTCCTCGCGCTCTGCGATTAGACAGAAAACCTCACACACACCCAGGTGCGGGGCTGGATGATCACCGCGAATTCTGCAGGTACAGAAATTAATTTAGTGTGGTGTTTGTTAGGAAGCTAGGTAATATAATTCACTTCCCGTTGAAATAAATAAAATAAAATATATATAAAATAGCTAGCCAATAGAATACGTATAGAATAGATTACCAACTAGACCAGTGATGTTCTGAGATTAATTTGTCCGTCTGTCTGCTGATGGTGCAACCACCAGTAGTCAGGACTCTCTCCACAAAGCCAGCAAGAAGAAGAGCATCAAGTCCTCCATTGGACGCCTGTTTGGAAAGAAGGAGAAAGGGAGGATTGGAGGACCTGGGAGTCAGTCTGCCTCTCTGGGTAAGTAAATATAGAGTGTTAACCATGTGTGTGTTATGAGGGTTAGAAACAATGTAAGGTTGCCTGCACACTTATACAGTATACACTATTATTCACAATATAACAGTAATATCATTTACCCTAAAGACATATACAACAAGGTCAGCTACTTTCAGTTTTAAGAAGAAAAACCGATGGCAAAACCGATTTTCCAGTAATCATGTGGAGTATTCCTAGACATGGTCTCCAACCCTGTTCCTGGAGAGCTACTGTCCGGCACGGATCAGAGGACCAATACGCGGCGTGAGAGGCGAAAGCCTGGATGCGTGGGGCTGCCACAGGAACTTTTCCATGGTTTTCACTCCACCCTAATATAGCACACCCGATTCTAATAATTAGCTGGTTGATAAGCTGAATCAGGTGAGTTTACAACTGGGGTTGGAGCGAAAACCTACAGGAGGGTAGCTCTCCAGGAACAGGGATGGTGAACCCTGTCCTAGACAGAGGTGGTTTAAGCCAGTGTCAAACTCATTCATTCAATGGAGGGCCTAGTGTCTGTAGGTTTTTTCCTTTCAACTAAGCCCTAGACAACCAGGTGTGGGGAGTTCCTTACTAATTAGTGACCTTAATTCATCAATCAAGTACAAGGGAGGTGTGAAAACCCAGACACTCTGCCCTCCGTGGAATGAGTTGACACCTGTGATTTAAGCAGTGACCTTTGACCTCAGCCTCCACGCCCTCTGATGACCTGGGATCAGCCGACCCCCTGGGCCTGGCCAAGATAGGAACTGGCACCGTGGAGAAAGATCGCCGCAGCAGGAAGAAGCAAGACTTGCTCGAACAAGCCTGTCGTCAGGGTCTGCCCTTTGCCTCATGGGATGGCCCCACCGTGGTCACATGGCTTGAGGTACGTTGTCTTATTGGTTAAATATCTGGGAGGAAATCATTAATGATGTGCAGTGTTTTACCTGAAGTTGCTCCATTTAATTATGAGTACAGTACCAGTCAAACGTTTGGACACACCTTTTCAGTCAAGGGTTCTTCTTTATTTTTTAAAACTATTTTCTACATTGTAGATTAATAGCGAAGACATCAAAACTATGAAATAACACATATGGGATCATGTGGTAACCAAAACAGTTAAACAAATCAAATATATTTTATACTTGAGATTCTTCAAAGTAGCCACCCTTTGCCTTGATGACAGCTTTGAACACTTGGCATTCTCTCAACCAGCTTCACGAGGAATGCTTTTTCCAACAGTCTTGAAGCAGTTCCCACATATGCTGAGCACTTGTTGGCTGCTTTTCCTTCACTCTGCTGTCCAACTCATCCCAAACCATCTCAATTGGGTTGAGGTCAGGTGATTGTGGAGGCCAGGTCATCTGATGCAGCACTCCATCACTCTCCTTCTTGGTCAAATAGCCCTTACACAGCCTGGATGTGAATTAGGTCATTGTCCTGTTGAAAAACAAATGATAGTCCTACTAAGCGCAAACCAGGCGTATCACTGCAGAATGCTGTGGTAGCCATGCTGGTTAAGTGTGCCATGAAGTCTAAATAAATCACAGACAGTGTCACCTGCAAAGCACCCCCACACCATCACACCACCTCCTCTATGCTTCACGGTGGGAACCACACATGCAGAGATCATCCGTTCACCTACTCTGCATCTCACTAAGACATGGCGGTTGGAACCAACAATCTCAAATTTGGACTCATCAGACCAAAGCTGATTAAGAAGTAATCTTATTATTATTGGTGTCCTTTAGTAGTTTTTTTTGTTGTTGCAACAATTTGACCATTATGGCCTGATTTACACTCTGAACAGTTAATGCCAAATCAAATTAAATGTTATTGGTCACATACATATGGTTAGCAGATGTTAAAACCTGTTCGGGATCAGTGTAACACTGGCGGTACAATTTCCGGTCAAACTGGAGGGCGGTAATTCAAATAAATTCTAATAGTTATTATATAGTTAAACATTTAGGTACATAAGTGTCTTACATAGGCTGAAAGCTTAAATTCTTGTTAATCTAACTGCACTGTTCAATATACAGTAGCTATTACAGTGAAAACATGCCATGCGATTGTTTGAGGATGGCGCCCCACATAAAGAATTCCAGAGATAACATGTAGTGTTGTTTTGTTGGATAAAATAATGTTTTATATCCCAAAAAGCCTGTATAGTTGGCGCCATCAATTTGAGTAATCTACTCGTTCAACTTGCAGAGAAAGAAATCCAAAAATCTACCCCTAAACTTAGTTTCAACAAGTCAAAAGACGTGTTTACTCCTCAGAAACCCTAAAATGAAATCAAACTATAATAAATCTTTCGGAAAGAAAGAAGTATGTTCAATAGGAAACCAATTTTAGCAGGTGCGCAATTTCATCATGACACGCGATTTTCAAGACTGTCTTCATGGGACTTCCGACAATGGCGAAGCTCTAACAAGACGGGTCTGCGTAGCGTCCTCGAACTTTCGAAAAATGAAGGCATTTTGACACGGTTTACCTGTTCGTTAATAGTGAATTGGAAGTTAAAACATCTACTGTATCGCCAAAGCAAAAGATGCCCAACATGTCAAAGCCTCAGATTAAGCATGGAAAAAATGCCTCTCTCTGACAGCCCTTCTTTGGCCTCGGAGGATGCTAGCTTGGAAGAAGCACGAGGTTCAGAATGGAGATGGACAAAGGTAAAGCAAAAATCCAAGAGACACTTTCTGAACGCCTCAGCAAAATTGATGTACTGGTCGATAAACTCCACGAAGACCAGAAAGTCACAAAGGGACGAGTGACAAAGTTAGAAAAAGACCATGCTGACCACCAGGCTGCCATCCTGGACGTCTGCGAGGAAATGGACCAAAAATACAAGAGGTTGGAAGACGCCATCTCTAAACTCGAGGATACATTTTATTATTACGAGACTTCAAGGTTTCCCGGAGGCTGTGGAGGGAAGGGACGCAATCTCCTTTCTACAGGAATGGATTCCCAAAATTCTGGATCTACCCCCTCCAGGAAACGGCTGGCTAGATGGCTAGCGTGATAATGACTGAAGAGGTAAAGTTGGATCATAGCTAATGCTGGCTGTGCTATTTAGCCAGCTCGCTAGGTTTACAAGGGTGTAACTATAGCTACTAAACATCCACACTATGCCAGTTAGTTACATTTTTGCTGCACACTTTTATTTTACGCAGAGAGGTCAGATTTGGTTAAATAGTTATGTGGCTTTTGACTGGCTTTCAAGCCAAACTAAGTTATTACTTCGGGGATTTTTAACTACTATTACGTTTGCTTGTTTACTGCTAGAGATGTATGCTAGTGATACTAAGGCAGGGATAAGGGCAGGCTCTGTTGGTGACTATGGATTCACCCAAGTTTTTTGTTGTTGTTAAGTGGGGTTAAATATTACGGTCATTATTGTTGTAATCAAATTGTATTTTCTTACTTGACTAACAATATGTTCATGCTACAAGGAACAGTCAATGTACACTGCTCAAAAAAATAAAGGGAACACTTAAACAACACAATGTATCCCCAAGTCAATCACACTTCTATGAAATCAAACGGTCCACTTAGGAAGCAACACTGATTGACAATAAATTTCACATGCTGTTGTGCAAATGGAATAGACAACAGGTGAAAATTATAGGCAATTAGCAAGACACCCCCAATACAGGAGTGGTTCTGCAGGTGGTGACCACAGACCACTTCTCAGTTCCTATGCTTCCTGGCTGATGTTTTGGTCACTTTTGAATGCTGGCGGTGCTTTCACTGTAGTGGTAGCATGAGACGGAGTCTACAACCCACACAAGTGGCTCAGGTAGTACAGCTCATCCAGGATGGAACATCAATGCGAGCTGTGGCAAGAAGGTTTGCTGTGTCTGTCAGCGTAGTGTCCAGAGCATGGAGGCGCTACCAGGAGACAGGCCAGTACATCAGGAGACGTGGAGGAGGCCGTAGGAGGGCAACAACCCAGCAGCAGGACCGCTACCTCCGCCTTTGTGCAAGGAGGAGCAGGAGGAGCACTGCCAGAGCCCTGCAAAATGACCTCCAGCAGGCCACAAATGTGCATGTGTCTGCTCAAACGGTCAGAAACAGACTCCATGAGGGTGGTATGGGGGCCCGACGTCCACAGGTGGGGGTTGTGCTTACACTGGCGCCCTGTGCTCTTCACAGATGAAAGCAGGTTCACACTGAGCACATATGACAGACGTGACAGAGTCTGGAGACGACGTGGAGAACGTTCTGCTGCCTGCAACATCCTCCAGCATGACCGGTTTGGCGGTGGGTCAGTCATGGTGTGGGGTGGCATTTCTTTGGGGGGCCGCACAGCCCTACATGTGCTCGCCAGAGGTAGCCTGACTGCCATTAGGTACCGAGATGAGATCCTCAGACCCCTTGTGCGGTTGGCCCTGGATTCCTCCTAATGCAAGACAATGCTAGAACTCATGTGGCTGGAGTGTGTCAGCAGTTCCTGCAAGAGGAAGGCATTGATGCTATGGACTGGCCCGCCCGTTCCCCAGACCTGAATCCAATTGAGCACATCTGGGATATCATGTCTTGCTCCATCCACCAACGCCACGTTGCACCACAGACTGTCCAGGAGATGGCAGATGCTTTAGTCCAGGTCTGGGAGGAGATCCCTCAGGAGACCATCCGCCACCTCATTAGGAGCATGCCCAGGCATTGTAGGGAGGTCATACAGGCACGTGGAGGCCACACACACTACTGAGCCTCATTTTGACTTGTTTTAAGGACATTACTTCAAAGTTGGATCAGCCTGTAGTATGGTTTTCCACTTTAATTTTGAGTGTGACTCCAAATCCAGACCTCCATGGTTTGATAAATTTGATTTCCATTGATCATTTTTGTGTGATTTTGTTGTCAGCACATTCAACTATGTAAAGAAAAAATTATTTAATAAGAATATTTCACTCATTCAGGTCTAGGATCTGTTATTTTAGTGTTCCCTTTATTTTTTGGAGCCGTGTACTTCTAATTCCATATACATATATTTTAGAATGAACCTAAATCGAGCGATGCTATGCATAGCAGGTACATCTAGCTTAAAGACTAGTGTCTAAGGATACGGGTTCTTTAACTCCCTCAGTTGGGGGGTGGGTTTGTGGTAGGGTCAGGCTATTAGTTCATGAGATGTTTACTACTTTATACTTTCATAATTTCATTTTGTCCAAGTTGTAAACACTCAACGCAATTTTGTTTCTTTCCTTTTCCCTATTTCTTATTATCTTTAAAGATGTCGGCACCAAATAACTATACATTTATGCCACTTAACATTATGGGTACTAAATGCCCAGTCAAGCGCAAACGCATTCTGAATGATCTAAAGCAGCGTAAGGTTGATATAGATCTTCTTCAGGAGACACACCTGACGGACTCTGAGCATGATAAACTGAAGAGAGAGTGGGTGGGTCAAGTGTACGATTCATCGTTCACCTCTCGGGAGGAGGGGTGGCCATAAGCATTGCCCCTTTCAGATACAATCTCAGATTAAAGACCAAGGGGGTAGGTTTGTAACCATTTCAAGGTTTCAGTAACACTGAGCCCATTACCATTGTGAATGTGTATGGGCCTAAATTTTACCAAGACATCTTTTTGAAGTTAACATGCCCATCATCAGAGCATGTTAACCTGGACCCTTCCAGTGATAGATCTTCCTCTAATAATTTCAACCTCACACAGGCAGCTAAAATGTTAGAGGCAGAAATTAAACATTTTGAATTTGTAGACATGGAGATTTCACGACTAAAAGGTTCAAGAATACTCATTTTACTCCCCTGTCCATAACAGTTACTATAGAATTGACTTATTTATTTTTCCTGCAGCCAAGGGAAGTTTAACTACTGGCTGTAAGTACTTACCAAGATGTATATCAGATCATTATGTCCGGCTGGCTTCAGTACCAGTCAGTAGAGCACAGCCACCCTCAAGAAGATGTTTGGCACATACTTACTAAATAATATCACGTGTAACATTTCTGAACACTCATGTAGACATATTTGTTGAGCACCAATTATATGGGAAGCTCTCCTTGCATATCTGAGGGACAAATCAAATCAAATTTGTTACATACACATAGTTAGCAGATGTTAATGCGAGTGTTTGCGAAATGCTTGTGCTTCTAGTTCCGACCATGCATTAATATCAAACAATAATCTAACAATTTCACAACAACTACCTTATACACACAAGTGTAAAGGAATGAATAAGAATATGTACATAGATATATGAATGAGCGATGGCCAAACAGCATAGGCAAGAGTATAGTATATATATATATATATATATATATTTTTTTTTTTTTGTTTTCTTTATTTAACCAGGTAGGCTAGTTGAGAACAAGTTCTCATTTGCAACTGCGACCTGGCCAACATAAAGCATAGCAGTGTAAACAGACAACACAGAGTTACACATGGAGTAAACAATTAACAAGTCAATAACACAGTAGAAAAAAAACAGTATATACATATGAGATGAGTAATGTAGGGTATGTAAACATTATATAAAGTGGCATTGTTTAAAGTGGCTAGTGATACATTTATTACATCCATTTTTAATTATTAAAGTGGCTAGAGATGAGTCAGTGTGTTGGCAGCAGCCACTCAAAGTCAGTGATGGCTGTTAAACAGTCTGATGGCCTTGAGATACAAGCTGTTTTTCAGTCTCTCGGTCCCCGCTTTGATGCACCTGTACCGACCTCGCCTTCTGGATGATAGTGGGATGAACAGGCAGTGGCTCGGGTGGTTGTTGTTCTTGATGATCTTTTTGGCCTTCCTGTAACATCGGGTGGTGTAGGTGTCCTGGAGGGCAGGTAGTTTGCCCCCGATGATGCGTTGTGCAGACCTCACTACCCTCTGGAGAGCCTTACGGTTGTGGGCGGAGCAGTTGCCGTAACAGGCGGTGATACAGCCCGACAGGATGCTGTTGATTGTGCATCTGTAAAAGTTTGAATGTTTTTGGTGACAAGCCAAATTTCTTCAGCCTGCTGAGGTTGAAGAGGCGCTGCTGCGCCTTCTTCACCACGCTGTCTGTGTGGGTGGACCATTTCAGTTTGTCCGTAATGTGTACGCCGAAGAACTTAAAACTTTCCACCTTCTCCACTACTGTCCCGTCGACGTGGATAGGGGGCTGTTCCCTTTGCTGTTTCCTGAAATCCACGATCGTCTCCTTTGTTTTGTTGACATTGAGTGTGAGGTTATTTTCCTGACACTACACTCCGAGGGCCCTCACCTCCTCCCTGTAGGCCGTCTCGTCGTTGTTGGTAATCAAGCCTACCACTGTAGTGTTGTTTGGTAGCGACCCATGTCAGTGGCACTGTATTGTCCTCAAAGCGAGCAAAGAAGTTGTTTAATTTGTCTGGAAGACGTCGATGTCCGCGACGGGGCTGGTTTTCTTTTTGTAATCCGTGATTGGCTGTAGAACCTGCCACATACATCCTGTGATTGATGTATGTGGCAGGTTTTTGGTTAGGACATGTTTTAATAGTCGCAGTGGGTACGACATCTCCGATGCACTTGCAAATAAACTCACCCCACCAAGTCAGCGTATACATCAATGTTGTTGTCTGAGGCTATCCAGACCATATCCCAGTCCACGTTATCGAAGCAATCCTGAAGCGTGGAATCCGATTGGTCAGACAATTGTTTGATGGACCTTAGCATGGGCATTTCCTGTTTTAGTTTCTGTCTATAGGCTGGGAGCAACAAAGTGGAGTTATGGTCAAATTTGCCGAAGGCACGGCAGGGGAATGCTTTCTGTGCATCGCAGAATTTAGAGTAGCAATGATTCAGAATGCTAGCAGCCCGTGTCTCGCATTCGATATGCTGATAGAATTTAGGAAGTCTCGTTCTCAGGTTAGCTTTGTTAAAATCCCCCAGCTACAATAAATGCAGCCTCAAGATGTATGGTTTCAAGTTTACATAGAGTTCTGTGAAGTTCTTTCAGGACCGACGAGGTATCTGCTTGGGGGGGGTATACACAGCTGTGACTATAATCGAAATTGAAGAGAATTCTCTTGGAAGATAATGCGGTCGGCATTTGATTGTAAGGTCAAGGTCAGGTGAACAAAATTACTTAAGTTCCTGTATGTTGTGATTACACCATGAGTCGTTAATCATAAGGCATACACCCCCGCACTTCTTCTTACCAGAGAGCTGTTTATTTCTGTCGGCGCGATGCATGAAGAAACTGGGTGACTGTAGCGACTCTGACCACATATCCCGCGTGAGCCATATCTCCATGAAACAGAGAATGTTACAATCTCTGATGTCTCTCTGGAAGGCAACTCGTAGCCTAACTTTGTCTACCTTGTTATCTAGAAATTGGACATTGCCGAGTAATATGCTCGGGAGCAGTGGATGTTGTGATCGCCTTCTGAGTCTGACCAGTAGGCCGCTCCGTCTGCCTCTCCTTCGGCGACCGCGTTGTTTTGGGTCAGCTTCTGGGATAAGATCCCATGTCCAGGGTGGAGGTTCTGAACAAAGGATCCGCTTCGGGAAAGATGTATTCCTGGTCGTAATGTTGATAAGTTGTCATCGCTTTTATATCCAATAGTTCTTCCCGGCTGTATGTAATAACACTTGAGATTTCCTGGGCTAACAATGTAAGAAAAAATGCATAAAAAAATACATTAAAAACAAATATTGCATAGTTTCCTAAGGACCTGTCAGAGTCGTGTGTATAGGTGGCAGGGAAGTCAGGCGCAATAGAATCAAACTGAGTGTAATGGAGTTATTTAATAACGATAAACGAAACATACTCCAAACACTACATGTAAACAATAAACAAGTGGGTACGTGGACCCATCGCGCACCAATACAAAAAACAACACTGAATAATAAACAATCTCTGACAAAGACATGAGGGGAAACAGAGGGTTAAATACACAACAGGTAATGAATGGGATTGAAACCAGGTGTGTAGGAATGAAAAATGGATCAATGATGGCTAGAAGACCGGTGACGTCGACCGCCGAGCACCTCCCGAACAAGGAGAGGCTTCGACTTCGGTAGACACCGGCCTCGGGGTCGACCCGGAGGGCGAGGTGCAGGGCGATCTGGATGGAGACTGTGGAATTCTCGCAGCATGGAAGGATCTAATACGTTCTCCACCGGAACCCAGCATCTCTCCTCTGGACCGTACCCCTCCCAGTCCACGAGGTACTGAAGGCCCCTCGCCTGACGTCTCTAATCCAAGGGATGGATCGAACGGAGTCCACCGGGACCCCCTCGATGTCCAGAGGGGACGGAGGAACATCCCGCACTTCAGCCTCCTGGAGCGGGCCAGCCACCACCGGCCTGAGGAGAGACACATGGAACGAGGGGTTAATGCGGTAATTAGTGGGTAGCTGTAACCTATAACATACCTTGTTCACTCTCCTCAGGACTTTAAACGGCCCCACAAACCGGGGACCCAGCTTCCTGCAGGGCAGGTTTCGGGTCGAGAGCCAGACCCTGTCCCCTGGTGCGAACACCGGGGCCTCACTGCGGTGACAGTCTGCGCCAACTTTCTGGCGCAGTATGGCGCCCTGAAGGTGGATGTGGGTAGCCTCCCAGGTTTCCTCCGCGTGCCGGAACCAATTGTCCACTGCAGAGGCCTCGGTCTGACTCTGATGCCAAGGAGCCAGAACCGGCTGATACCCTAATACACATTGAAAGGGAGAAAGGTTAGTGGAGGAGTGGCGTAGAGAGTTCTGGGCCATCTCTGCCCAGGGCACAAACTTCGCCCTCTCCTCCGGCCGGTCCTGGCAATAAGACTGCAGAAACGTACCCACATCCTTGGTAACTCTCTCCACTTGCCCATTACTCTTGGGGTGAAAACCTAAGGTAAGGCTGACCGAGACCCCCAGACATTCCATGAACGCCTTCCAGACCCTTGATGTGAACTGGCGACCCCGATCAGACACTATACCTTCAGGCACCCCATAGTGCCGGAAAACTTGTGTAAACAGGACCTCCATAGTTTGTAAGGCCGTAGGGAAACCGGGAAAAGGGAGGAGACGACAGGACTTAGAAAAACGATCCACAATGACCAGGATCATGGTGTTACCCTGTGAAGGTGGAAAATCAGTTTAAAAAATCCACCGACAGGTGCGACCACGGCCGTTGTGGAACGGGTAAGGGTTGTAACTTGCCTCTGGGCAGGTGTCTAGGAGCTTTGCACTGGGCGCACACTGAGCAGGAGGAAACATAAAACCTCACGTCCTTAGCTAAAGTGGGCCACCAGTACCTCCCATCAAGACAGTGCACCGTCCGACCTATCCCAGGATGACAAGAGGAGGGTGACGTGCTGGCCCAATAGATCAGTCGGTCACGGACAGCAGACGGAACGTACAGACACCCAGCTGGACACTGAGGGGGAGAGGGAACTGCACGTGACGCCCGCTCAATGTCCGCGTCCAGCTCCCACACTACCGGCGCCACCAGGCAGGAGGCAGGGAGTATGGGAGTGGGATCCATGGACTGCTCCTCTGTGTCATACAGCCGCGACAATGCGTCTGCCTTAACGTTCTGGGAGCCTGTCTGTAAGAGAGAGTAAACACAAAACGAGTGAAAAACATGGCCCACCTTGCCTCCCGGCTGTACTACAGATTGCGACGAGATGCGTCCAGATGAGAAAAGGGTGTTTAGCCCCCTCAAGCTAATGTCTCCACGCCTTCAAGGCTTTTACGACAGCCAACAAATCCCGGTCCCCCGCATCATAGTTTTGAGCTTCAGTGGCGTACCCGAGCGCTGAGAGAGCACTGCTCCTATCCCAGCTTTGGATAGGTCCACCTCCACTATGAATGGCAAAGAGGGATCCGGATGAGCCAACACAGGAACCGAGGTAAACAGAGCCTTCAGGTGCCTAAAAGCCCTGTTCACCTCAACCGACCACAGTAAGCGCACCGTGCCCCCATTTAGCAGTGAGGTACTAGGATAAACCTCCGGTAGTAGTTGGCAAACCCTAAGAATCGCTGCATCTCCTTTACCGTGGTGGGAGTCGGCCAATTACGCACGGCTGCAATGCGGTCTCTCTCCATCTCCACTCCTGACGTGGAAATCTGATGCCCTAGGAAGGAGACGATTGTTGGAAGAACAAGCATTTCTCAGCCTTGACATATATAGTGGGGCAAAAAAGTATTTTGTCAGCCACCAATTGTGAATGTTCTCTCACTTAAAAAGATGAGAGAGGCCTGTAATTTTCATCATAGGTACACTTCAACTATGACAGACAAAATGAGAAAAAAATCCAGAAAATCACATTGTAGGATTTTTTTATGAATTTATTTGTAAATTATGGTGGAAAATAAGTATTTGGTCAATAACAAAAATGTATCTCAATACTTTGTTATATACCCTTTGTTGCCAATGACAGAGGTCAAACGTTTTCTGTAAGTCTTCACAAGGTTTTCACACACTGTTGCTGGTATTTTGGCCCAAGGGTGGCTACTTTTTTACTTAATGCCTTTTAGGTTACTACATGATTCCATATGTGTTATTTCATAGTTTTGATGTCTTCACTATAATTCTGCAGTGTGGAAAATAGTAAAAATAAAGAAAAACCACTGAATGAGTAGGTGTCAACTTCTTTACTGTTATTGTACATAATGATATACTTTAATTCAATTCAGCCTTATTGGCAGGTAATGTGTGTAAATATTCCCATATTCCATATTCGGTCTCCCTCGTCTTAGTTGTGGGTGGGCATGCCTGCCTGGTATGTGGCTGCGTGTCGTGCCAATGTGAAGAGCGGTGCCATTATGGCCAACCTGTCGGACACAGAGATCCAGCGGGAGATTGGCATCAGTAACCCCCTGCATCGCCTTAAACTACGCCTGGCCATTCAGGAGATGGTGTCCCTCACCAGCCCCTCGGCACCGGCCAGCACACACTCTGTAAGTGAAACAATACGTAATAACCTGCACACAAACATTAGCATATGTTCAGTAACATACTTGCCACACATCCAGAAGTTTGAATGTGTCTGAGTGAAAATGTATTCCAACTGTAATCATTTATTCTTTTCCAATCTCAATTTGTCCTCTATGACATCACAGTCGACCAGTAATATCTGGATGACTCATGCAGAAATGGAGTCACTGACCTCTGCCATAAAACCAGTAAGCTGTTTCTATTTGCTTTAAGTTCTCCTAGAAAGTATCTTATTTTAAAATGTATTAAATCTTTGTTCAACAAATTAAGACATTTCGTGCAACTCAATTGTCTAACGATAGCGTATTAATTTGAAACTGTATAAGATTGTATGGTACACATTTAACTGGCTTAAAATCGTCAGGCAACTTGAGACTATGCTGAATGAAATGCCATTTAACATTTGTTTTCTTTGTCTTTGTCTCTGATTAGGCATGTATTGCTGCACCTTTCCCCCACTACTCCCCCAATTTATCTTTGAATGTAGTGTTTCTCCAACTAAATTTCCTTCACCAACAAACTGTTCCTCCTTCTGCCCCTCCTTCCTTATATCTTCTCCTCTCCATAATGCCTCCTGCCATTTACCGTTCTGGCAATCGTTCCTTCTCCCTCCATATCTATCCTTTTTTTCCTCTTTCCCTTTCCTCTGCCTCTACTGAAGGAAGTGAAGGAGTTCAGCTGGGACCAGGTGAGTTGTTTTTTGTCATTAATATTATTGTCATGATCGGGAAAACTATATTGATGTCATTTTCGTTATAAAGATCAGACCAAGGCGCAGCGTGAGTAGAGTTCCACATGCTTATAATAAAACCGAAACTCAGCAAAACAAACAAGCACAAAAGAAACGTGCAGCTGTAATGAATAGTGCAGACAGGCAACTAAACATAGAACAAGATCCCACAAACACCAAAGGGAAATGGCGACCTAAATATGATCCCCAATCAGAGACAACGATAAACAGCTGTCTCAATCAGAGACAGCAATAAACAGCTGTCTCTGATTGGGAATCATATCAGGCCAACATAGAATTACAAAACGCCCTAGACCTACAAAACACTTGACATACAAAAACCCTAGACAATACAAAAACTAGCGTACCCACCTTAGTCACACCCTGACCTATCCAAAATATAAGGAAAACAGAGATATCTCAGGTCAGGGCGTGACATACCCCATCCACCAGACCGTGGCCCGTCGCCGGAGACCCCGGACTGTGGCCCGTCGCCGGAGACCCCGGACTGTGGCCCGTCGTTGGAGGTTCCGGACTGTGGCCCGTCGCCGGAGACCCCGGACTGTGGCCCGTCGCCGGAGACCCCGGACTGTGGCCCGTCGTTGGAGGTTCCGGACTGTGAAACGTCACCTGAAGCTCTGGACTGGGAACTGTCGCCGGAAGCTCTGGACTGTGGAGGCACACTGGAGGTCTGATGCGTGGTGCCGGCACTGGTGGTACCGGGCTGGTGACACGCACCTCAGGGAGAGTGTGGGGAGCAGGCACAGGACGTACTGGACTGTGGAGGCACACTGGAGGTCTGGTGCGTGGTGCCGACACTGGTGGTACCGGGCTGGTGACACGCACCTCAGGGAGAGTGTGGGGAGCAGGCACAGGACGTACTGGACTATGGAGGCACACTGGATATCTGGAGCGTAGAGCTGGCACAATGCGTCCTGGCTGGAGGCTCACTTGAGCCCGGCAAGTGCGGGGCGCCTGCACAGGACGCACTGGGCTGTGCAGACGCACCGGAGACACAGTACGCAGAGCCTGCACAGGATATCCTGTCCCAAGGAGGTGTACTGGAGACCAGGAGCGCGAGCCGGCACCATCCATCCTGGCTGGATGCCCATTCTAGCCCGGCAAATGCGAGGAGCGCACCGGGCTATGAATGTGAACTGGAGACACCGTGCGCATCACTGGGTAACCCGGTGTCTAACCAGTCACACGCTCCCCACAGTAAGCACAAGCAGTTGGCTCAGGTCTCCAACCTGACTCAGCCAATCTCCCCGTGTGCCCCCTCCAATATTTTGGGGGGGGGTTGCCTCTTGTGCTCGCCTCGTTTGTTTAACTCCTCGTAATATCACCGTTCCGCTTTCGCTGCCTCGATTTCTTCTTTCGGACGGCGATACTCCCCCGCCTGCATCCAGGGTCCTGCTCCATCCAGAATCTCTTCCCAGGTCCATTCCTCCAAGATCCCACAGACACCAAAGGGAAATGGATACCTAAATATGATCCCCAATCAGAGACAACGATAAACAGCCGTCTCTGATTGGGAACCATATCAGGCCAACATAGAATTACAAAAATCCCTAGACCTACGGAACCCTAGACATACAAACCCCCTAGACAAAACAAAACTAGCGTACCCACCCTAGTCACACCCTGACCTAACCAAAATATAAAGAAAACAGATATCTCAGGTCAGGGCGTGACAAGTGATTATATCACATTGCAAACAGACCATATAGTTGAAGTCTGAAGTTTATATACACCTGAGCCAAAAACATTTAAACCCAGTTTTTACAATTCCTGACATTTAATCCAAGTAAAATTGCCCTGTTTTAGGTCAGTTAGGATCACCACTTTATTTTAAGAATGTGAAATGTCAGAATAATAGTAGAGAGAATGATTTATTTCAGCTTTTATTTATTTCATCACATTCCCAGTTGGTCAGAAGTTTACATACGTACACTTAATTAGTATTTGGTAGCATTGCCTTTAAATTATTTAACTTGGGTCAAAAGTTTTGGGTAGCCTTCCACAAGCTTCCCACAATAAGTTGGGTGATTTTTGGCCCATTCCTTCTGACAGAGCTGGTGTACCTGAGTCAGGTTTGTAGGCCTCCTTGCTCGCACATGCTTTTTCAGCTCTGCCCACAATTTTTCTATCGGATTGAGGTCAGGGTTTTGTGATGGCCACTCCAATACCTTGACTTTGTTGTCATTAAGCCATTTTGCCACAACTTTGGAAGTATGCTTGGGGGTCATTATCCATTTAGAAGATCCATTTGCGACCAAGCTTTAACTTCCTGACTGATGTCTTGAGATGTTGCTTCAATATATCCACATAATTTTCCTAGCTCATGATGCCATCTATTTTGTGAAGTGCACCAGTCCCTCCTGCAGTAAAGCACCCACACAACATGATGCTGCCACCCCGATGCTTCACGGTTGGGATGGTGTTCTTGGGCTTGCAAGCCTCCTCCTTTTTCCTCCAAACGTAACGATGGTCATTATGGCCAAACAGTTTTATTTTTGTTTCATCAGACCAGAGGACATTTCTCCAAAAAGTACAATCTTTGTCCCCATGTGCAGTTGCAAACCGTAGTCTGGCTTTTGTTATGGCAGTTTTGGAGCAATGACTTCCTCCTTGCTGAGCGGCCTTTCAGCTTATGTCGATAGAGGACTTGTTTTACTGTGGAAATAGATACTTTTGTACCTATTTCCTCCAGCCTCTTCACAGGGTCCTTTTCTGTTGCTCTAGGATTGATTTGCACTTTTCGCACCAAAGTACATTCATCTCTAGGAGACAGAACGCATCTCCTTCCTGAACGGTATGATGGCTGCGAGGTCCTATGGTGTTTATACTTGCGTACTATTGTTTGTACAGATGAACGTGGTACCTTCAGGCGTTTGGAAATTACTCCCAAGGATGAACCAGACTTGTGGAGGTCTACACATTTTTTTCTGAATTCCTGGCTGATTGCTTTTGATTTTCCCATAATGTCAAGCAAAGAGGCACTGAGTTTGAAGGTAGGCTTTGAAATACATCCACAGGTACACCTCCAATTGACTCAAATGATGTCAATTAGCCTATCAGAAGCTTCTAAAGCCATGACATCATTTTCTGGAATTTTCCAAGCTGTTTAAAGGCACAGTCAACTTAGTGTATCTAAACTTCTGACCCACTGGAATTGTGATACAGTGAATTATAAATTAAATAAATATGTCTGTAAACAATTGTTGGGAAAATTACTTGTCATGCACGAAGTAGAGTTGCCAAAACTATAGTTTGTTAAGAAGAAATTGGCGGAGTGGTTGAAAAACGAGTTTTAATGACTCCAACCTAAGTGTATATAAACTTCGACTTCAACTGTATATCCCAAATCCAAATGTTCCTGTAAATGATTTGATCTATTCTCAGAGAAGATTTTGGAAGGAAATTTAAGAAATTGAAATAAATTGTCTAGCGCTCTCTCATACACTTTTTCTCCTGTTTTTATATCCCACCTCCCTCTTTCCCCCCTATGTTTTGTATCCCAACACCCCCCATCTAGATCCTGGCCTACGGGGACATGAATCATGAGTGGGTAGGGAATGAGTGGTTGCCCAGCCTGGGTCTGCCCCAGTACCGTTCCTACTTCATGGAGTCTCTGGTGGACGCTCGCATGCTGGACCACCTCACCAAGAAGGAGCTGAGGGGACAGCTTAAAATGGTGGACAGCTTCCACAGGTTGGATTCAAATAGTTTCAATCAATCTTTGCTGTCATCGAAGGGCATTCCATTCATGCCAAAATCTTGGTATTGATTTGGCACAAATCTGCTTCCTTAATTTATGTGCTGCATGAAAACAAATAAAATACTGATCATCAACAGCAAAGATGAGTTGTGGGATGGGAATATTAAATGTACAATACCAGCGAGGTCCATACAGAAATTATTTGTTGAGATCGGTGTGGAAGAACTTGACTGGCCTGCACAGAGCCCTGACCTCAATCCCATCGAACACCTTTGGGATGAATTGGAACACCAACTGTGAGCCAGGCCTAATAGCCCAACATCAATGCCCGACGTCACTAATGCTCTTGTGGCTGAATTGAAACAAGTCCCCGCAGCAATGTTCCAACATCTAGTGGAATGATATTTTGGAATGAGATGATCGACGAGCACGTGTCCACATACTTTTGTAGTGTCAATCGATTTTTCAATATCAGGAGAAAGACCAAGGACTTGGTTTGAAATGGGGACCATTTTTATCCTCATATCTTATTCCATAAGCCATCAAACACTCTGTCCACTTGTGACAACCAGCCACACAGTATGGGGTTGGTTTTTGCTAGAAGCGTATACCTTTTGCTACAGGAAATAAAGCAATATAGCATACAAAAAAATTGCCTTTCTTTGATCAGTGGATATTCCTAACAGAATTCAGCATTTTAGGCCATGAGAATAACAAAGTACCTTTTTAGGACATTCGTGAGTGTTTGCGTGTGCTTGCACATGTGGGTGTGTGTGACAGAAACAAATGTGTGAGAGAGGGGCATCAAAGGGAGCTCTTTCAAAGAATTCACATATTTTAACCTTCAAAATATTACAGAGTGCCATTTAGATTGGGAGTAATTAGCACTGTGACAACGAACCCTGGTCTCCCCTACTCAATAGTTTTCCTTTCTCCAGTTTCTCTGCATCAGGGTTTTTAATGTGTTTGGTTGTGAGGACATCAACAGTATCTCTCTCTCTCTCTCTCTCTCTCTCTCTCTCTCTCTCTCTCTCTCTCTCTCTCTCTCTCTCAGGGTCAGTCTACATTATGGCATCATGTGCTTGAAGCGTTTGAACTATGACAGGAAGGAGCTTGAAAGGAGGAGGGATGAGAACCAACATCAGAACCAAGGTGAGCATACGTACAGGTAACTTTTCTTGCAAATGAACCGGGTAACTTGGGCTATAACGTCGCCATATTCTTTGTCTCTCAAATGCAAATGTTCACTGTATTTTGTAACCCCACATGATTGTTATTGTACTACAGTAGCTGCCTCTTTCTGCCCCCTCCCTAGATGTGATGGTATGGTCCAATGAGCGAGTGATGTGTTGGGTCCAGGCCATTGGGCTAAAGGAGTTTGCAGATAATCTCACAGAGAGTGGGGTCCATGGGGCCCTCCTAGCCCTGGACGACACGTTTGATTACACCGACCTAGCCCTGCTCCTCCAGATGCCCAATCAGAACACACAGGTACCTTCCCTTCCTGCTACATTCCCCCAAAAAATGCTGGGTTAAAAACGACCCAGTTTGCTTTTGAAATAATTTCACTATTCGAATAACTTCATGGTATCCCGATAGTCTAAATACATTTAAAACTTCAATGGGGACTTGCTCGTGCGATTCAAGAGGTGTTTCAGCACAGAACGGTGTGGGAGGGACGGAGTGTCTGACATGGAGGGGGAGAGAGAAAGTAGACAGACCAACTCGGTTAGACAACCTATTGCAGCAACAAGTTTATCATCTCATCTGGTCTGTCTTGACTGCATCAAATTGAAGTAAAGAAGCTAGCTAGCTACACTAGCCAGCTAGCTAGCAAGGCTAATTGAGGCTATTTTGCTGCTCTCCCCGTCCAACAATTCCATTCATTTTAAACAACAGCCTACCTATTGGATGATCATTGTAGCCTACTCTCCCACGTCACTGCTACACATAGAGCCTCTGACAGTAAAGCTGTTTTGAATGACTGATAAACACACTCATAAAAACTGTCATCGAAACTGTCATAAAACTGTTTTATAAACATTTTTAATGTCATGGTCTATCCTTGCATGTAGCAATGGCACATATATAATACAATTTTAGTCGAAGCATTTTAATAAAAAATCAAAAGTATAATAATTTTTTTAAATAAAAAAATATATACTCTCACAGGTAATCGAATAATAATGTCTGTTCGGATATTCGGGTAAATATTGGACAGAACACACACAGGGTTATTTTGACCCAGCCAGTTGTGTTGTGTGAATAACCCAATATGTTTGGTTGTTTGGCTTATACAAACATAGGCTAATTTAACCATCATTTAACCATCACTTTCATGCTGGGTTGACCCAGGGGTGAATGACTGCCCCCTCGCATTGAAGCCACGCAAGTTGAAAGCCAACCGCGGTACTGCAGGAATTGTTAGCAGGAAACAGGATCCCTCGTTATAGTGAATGGAAAAATTGCAATCTTCGTGGTAAATGTTTGTGAACACAATCATGATACGAATAATAGCTTCTAATAGACCAGATGTACAGTCACCTGACAGTGTATTAAGTACACCCGTCTGCTTCCGGATCAGATCACCCTTTGCCTCTAGAATAGCCTGAAATCTTCGGTGCATGGATTCTACAATGTGTTGGAAACGTTCGTTGCTCAATTGGTATCAAGGGACCTAATGTCTGCCAGGAAAACATTCCCCACACCAGTACACCATGGACTCATGCTGCTTTCGCCAAGACATGACTCTGCCATCAACATGACACAAGAAACCGTCCAATTGTCCGGTGTTGGTGATGGTGTGCCCACTAGAGCCACTTCGTCTTGTTTTTAGCTGGTAGTGGTGAAAACCGTTGTGGTTGTCTGCTGCAATAGCTGATCCATAGAAAGGATCGACCAGTTGTGCGTTCTGAGATGTCGTTCTGCCAACCACTGTTGTGTTGCTCATTTATTTGCCTGCCTGTTCGTGGCCCACCTGTTAGCTTGCACAATTCTTGCCATTCTCTTTCGACCTCACTCATCAATGAGCTGTTTTCGCCCACAGGACTGCCGCTGACTGGATGTTTATTTATTTGTTTGTCACACCATTCTCTGTAAACCTTAGACACTGTTGTGCTTGAAAAGCCCAGGAGGGTGGCTGTTTCTGAGATACTGGATCCGGCACGTCTGGCACCGTCGATCATACCACGCTCAAAGTCGCTTAGATCACTCATTTTGCCCATTCAATTGAACAGTAACTGAATGCCTCGATGCCTGTCTGCCTGCTTTGTATAGCAAGGCACAGCCATGTGACTCACTGTAAAAAGAATTATGTCCGTGACCGTGGATGGTGTACCTAATAAACTGGCCTGTCAGTATGTCTGCAACATCACTTCCTGGAGAAGCTCAGACTGTGCATGGTATGTCTCCGAGACGCCATCTTAACCGACTTCATTTGGCTTCAATGCACTATTGAGTCTTCTCATAGGAATGAATGGTGTCACGTTATCGATGGCTTTATCCATTCAAATCAAATTGTATTTGTCACAAGCTTTGTAAACAACAAATGTAGACGAGCAGTAAAATGCTTACTTACGGTTATTTTCCTACAATGCAGAGTTAAAGATAAAAAAGAGAATTTAAAATAGACTAGAGGAATAAATACACAGTGAATAATAAATAGTAAGCTGTTTTTGGTCATAGGAAATGATGGTGGAGACATTATGTACAAAAAAAGTTAAGAACAGGGTAAGACTGCTGCTATTCACATTTTTATTGATCTTTGCTATCAGGAATCCTTGGGACATCCCAACGCTGACGTCACCCTGTTGAAGTTGACATTTAAAACAGTTAAGGTTAGGGTAGGGTTTGGGGTAGGGACATCCCAAGGATAGCACAACCCCTTTTTTATTCTAATCCATGGGTAATTTGCAGGCGTGGCTTTCAGACAGTTATTTTTGCCCACCCGTGAGAGTAAATGTTATTCCTGTTCATCATGTTAAGTTTGTACACTGCAAATTTAAATTTGCCTTGAATATTTTTAATCTTTCCATATTCTAATTTGAAATGAATAACAATAGGATTTTTAATATTGTAACAAAGTGGTATCTATCCCAACATTCAGATACGCATAGGCTTTTGACTCATACACTTGTGTAACCCTTATTATAGCTATAAAATCATTAGCGTTCGACCTTTATGTGATAACAATGCAACAACAGAACAGATTAACCGGAATGACATTTGCACTCACGGGTGGCCAAAAACTACCTGAAAGCCACGCCCCTACTAAGCCACGCCTACGGTCTATCAGCATCAACAACCCAACCTTGCTCTTTTTAAAGTTAACAACCCAACTAAGTGGCCCAATGCCTGCAACCCAGCAGTTGGATCATCCAAACAACCCAGCATATTTCTGTGTACAGTAGTCCAATCAGAACATGCTCACCAACAGGGATTTTTCTGCCATGGAAATCCTTGGAAGGGCCGTCTTAAGTTTTTTTTCATATTTATTTTATGATGGAAAAATGCTTTCGGTGTAAACTTAAATGACTAAAACCAGACATAACGATAATAACAGATGTATATATTGTAATAATATAATGTTTGAGAACTAACAATCAGCAAAATAAAAGCTAAGACATTTACTTTAAAGCTGCAATATGTAACTTTATGGGTGACCTGACCAAATTCATATGTGGGTTATAGATCTGTCATTCTCATTGAAAGCAAGTCTAAGAAGCGGTAGATGTGTTCTATGTGCGCATTTTCTATGCTTATAATTCTTATGTTTTTGTTTTTGTATCTTTTACTCTCGTACTTTGATACTTTTGTACACCAACTTCAAACAAGCTGAAAATACAATATTTTTCGTTAAAATATATTTCACAACGATTTACATGGTACCATGATTCTCTACTTGTTTTTGTTGCTTATTTTGTCACACAAATTGAAATTAGGCAAACTATTTGAATTTTTTTAACCAGGCAATTGTCACGCCTTGGTCATTGTATTTTGTGTTTTTGGTATATGTTTGGGTAGGCCAGGGTGTGACATGGGTTTATATGTTGTTTTTCGTATTGGGGTTTGTAGTATTTGGGATCGCGGCTAATTAGGGGTGTTGTATAGGCTTGGCTGCCTGAGGCGATTCTCAATTGGAGTCAGCTGCTTATCATTGTCTCTGATTGGGAACCGTATTTAGGTAGCCTGAGTTCGCGTTGTATTTTGTGGGTGTTTGTTCCTATCTCTGTGTTGTAGTCACCAGATAGGCTGTAATAGGTTTCACGTTCCGTTTGTTGTTTTCGTATTTCAGTTATTTCATGTACCGTTTTCATTCATTAAAGGCATGAGTAACCTACACGCTGCATTTCGGTCTGACTCTCTTCATTCAACAGACGAACGACGTTACAGCAATGGCGATGCGATTTCTGCATATCACACATTTAAAACTGACACAATTTCTTTCAACTCCATTAAGAAACTTGTAGAATTGCAAAAAATGTCCTTAAATTTAAGAAAAAGTCTCTACACCGCCAAGATGGGGTCCTCTAAAATGTTCTCTAAAATCCAGCCATGCCGACGGGCTGACCACTATCCAATCAGAGGACAGGCATTCCCCATTCTACTATCGTAGTCTAATCAGAACAACCATCATTCACCACAATCACCAACCTACTTCATTTACAACTGTTTTGTAATTCAATCAATAATCAATAAATTCCCTTTATAATCTTAATTATAATCTTAAGACACTCATTCTTTCTCTCCCAGGCGAGGCAGATGCTGGAGAAGGACTACAATGCTCTCATCTCCATGGGAACTGAGAGAAGACCAGATGAGGTAAAAATAATAATAAAAGAATGCCAATGAAAACAACATCAATAAAGGTATGCTCAATGTTAATGACTCATACAAGCAAGCGTTACAATCTTTATGAAATGGTAGGTGGATAGTTGCCTGCCGAAGGCTTTTGATCATGAAGAAAGGCAGTTTGTTTCTACGAACATTAACTGGGACCATGTGCATGTATTTTTCCCACATGCTGTTCTATAGTATACCTACAGTTGAAGTCAGAAGTTTACATACACTTAGGTTGGAGTCATTAAAACTCGTTTTTCAACCACTCCACAAATTTCTTGTTAACAAATCAGGTGAAAATCAAAAGAAATCAGCCAAGACATCAGAAACAAAATTGTAGACCTCCACAAGTCTGGTTCATCCTTGGGAGCAATTTCCAAACACCTGAAGGTACCACGTTCATCTGTACAAACAATAGTATGCAAGTATAAACACCATGGGACCACGCAGCTGTCATACCACTCAGGAAAGAGACGCGTTCTGTCTCCTAGAGATGAACGTACTTTGAACGTTGTCTCCTAGAGATGAACGTACCCAGAACAACAGCAAAGGACCTTGTGAAGATGCTGGAGGAAACTGGTACAACAGTATCTATATCCACAGTAAAACGAGTCCTATATCGACATGAAAGACCGCTCAGCAAGGAAGAAGCCACTGCTCCAAAACCGCCATGAAAAGCCAGACTACGGTTTGCAACTGCACATGGGACAAAGATCGTACTTTTTGGAGAAATGTCCTCTTGTCTGATGAAACAAAAAGAGAGTAGTTTGTCCATAATGACCATTATTATGTATGGATGAAAAAGGGGGAGGCTTGCAAGCCGAAGAAAACCATCCCAACCGTGAAGCACGGCGGTGGCAGCATCATGTTGTTGGGGTGCTTTGCTGCAGGAGGGCCTGGTGCACTTCACAAAATAGATGGCATCATGAGGATATATTCAAGCAACATCTCAAGACATCAGTCAGGAAGTTATCGGTTGGTCGCAAATGGGTCTTCCAAATGGACAATGACCCCAAGCATACTTCCAAATTTGTTGCAAAATGCTTAAGGACAACAAAGTCAAGGTATTGGAGTGACCATCACAAAGCCCTGACCTCATTACCATATACAATTTGTGGGCAGAACTGAAAAAGTGCATGCGAGCAAGGAGGCCTACAAACCTGACTCGGTTATACCAGCTCTATCAGTGGGAATGAGCCAAAATTCACCCAACTTATTGTGGGAAGCTTGTGGAAGGCTACGCAAAACATCTGACCCAAGTTAAACAATTTAAAGACAATTTTACCAAATACTAATTGAGTGTATGTAAACTTCTGACCAACTGGGAATGTGATGAAAGAAATAGAAGCTGAAATGAGTCATTCTCTACTATTATTCTGACTTTTCACATTCTTAAAATAAAGTGATCTAAAACAGGGAATTTTTACTTGGATTAAATGTCAGGAATTATAAAAAACTGAGTACATTTTTTGGGGGCTAAGGTGTATGTAAACTTCTGACTTCAACTTTAACTAGCACTTGGTAAACCTTATGAATATCATCATACAATATTGTCTCTTTGATAGGATGGCACTAAGACGTTCACTCGCTCACCCTCGTGGAGAAAGATGTTCAGAGAGAAGGACCTCCGGGGCGTGACCTCTGATTCCTCGGAAACGTTACCCGCCAACTTCCGTGCCTCCGCCATCTCCACGCCCTCCGTAACCCTGAGGAAAGTCCAAAGTGAAGGTGAGGTGGTCGTTTCTTTCATCTCCTTCCCGCCGGGTACCTGCTATTTGAGTCATTGATTCCATGCTGACCAATCATTTCAGTGTTATTGACTGGAAATCTAGTGTCATTGACTGGTGTTTTAAAATCGTAATGTTATCTGTTTCAGTGAACTCCGGTCCCAGGGGTGAGTCAGGGTCAGTGAGAACATATTCCTGCTAGAGATAAGCACACCAGGTGAGAAAAATACTTAATTGCCAAATAATATCATAAACATGTGAAAAGTTGTAAATAGTTGTGTAAAGTACTGAAGTAAAAATACTTGAAAGTACTACTTAAGTAGTTTTTTGGGGGGTATCTGTACTCTACTATTTATATTTTTGACAACTTTTATTTCACTACATTCTTATCGAACGTATGTACTTTTTACTCAGTATGTTTTCCCTGACACCTGAAAGTACTCGCTACATTTGGAATGCTTATTAGCAGGACAGGAAAATTGTCTAATTCACACACTTATCAAGAGAACATTCCTGGTCATCCCTACGGCCTCTGATCTGGCAGACTCACTAAACATTCAGTACTGTCATCAGAACCCATTTGTCATTTCAGTCATCTCAGTCATCCAAACACATTTCAGAAAAGAGCCGACCCATACTGAATTGTAGTTATTTTTTGGTTGCTTCATTATATATCAACCCTGTGTTTGTTTTAGAGTCTGAAAAAATCGACCCAGTTTTTAGAACAACAAAATGGAGAATAGAACACAAACAACAAGAATTCAACTGGAATCCTTCAAGAAACAAGGACAATGTGAGAGAATGAAAAGATGCCAAAATTGAGTGAATGTCCATCTCTCTCTCTGTCTCTCTGTCTCTGTGTCTCTCTGTCTCTGTGTCTCTCTGTCTCTCTGTCTCTGTGTCTCTCTGTCTCTCTGTCTCTGTGTCTCTCTGTCTCTCTGTCTCTGTCTCTCTGTCTCTCTGTCTCTGTGTCTCTGTCTCTCTGTCTCTGTGTCTCTGTGTCTCTGTGTCTCTCTGTCTCTCTGTCTCTCGGTCTCTCTGTCTCTGTCTGTCCACCGTTGTTTGATGCTGTAGAAAGTGACTCTATCGCCAATTGTTAAGTTCAGTTGTGAGTGTGAAATGACGACATAATGACTCTTCTTGTTTTTCTTTGAGACGTAAAACTGCATTCCCATTCTGATCAACAGAATGATGATCCAGATTGTTTTGGACTGTCGAGAGAACATGCATACCCTATCTGTTCAAATCTCAGAACAGGGTATTGGGATCGTGTTTCTCAACCTTTTTGTAACGTGGACAGGCAAGATAAGGTCTTTCCTTTACTAAGGACCCACAAGCTATGGTCCTTTTCTCTTGGGGAACCATTTACATTAAAATGAGCACTTGAGAACTGACTAAATCAGGTACAGCTAACCATCTGAGGGACCAGTCAGCATCATCCAAGGAACTGGTCGGTCCATGGACCAGAGGTTGAGGAACACTGTGTTAGGACAGAGGGAGAGGGAGGTTACGAAATAAGTTATAAGGGTTATGAAGGGAGAGTGTGTGAAGGAATGGAATCATGTTCTTAAGCCATAACATACACCATGAGGTGCACAATGAGAAGGGCAATGAGTGAAGTGCATTATGACAAAATCCTGTTCCACCAACATTTGTTAATATGCATGCCAAAACAAAACCATTTTAGAGTGAGATTAATGATATCAATCATGTAATGACATGAAACCTTGGGTACGGGTAATTTGTAAATTGTGTGTGTTTTATTTGTATCATGTTTTTATGGTGTGTGTGTCTGAACTGTATGTTAATAATTGTTGTTTAAAAAGTAAATGCATTTTAAATTATGGACATTTAAGATATACTTGTATATGTACATTTTAAAAACAATTTAGGATTTAAATTAATGAAGAGTAGTGATGATAATTGAAAGTAATATAACAATGATAATGATTGTAAAAGCGGTAATTAAAAAATACCAGTAAAATGGATGGAAACTAAGTGTTTGCAATTTTTTGTTCCACATTATAATTCCTCTTCCAAATAAGGTTATGTAATCCTTCCTATGGAAGGTCAACAGGAACAGTTACTTAATGTGTTCTTGATTTTTCTTTTGATCCTTCCCACATATCAGGTTCCCACTGGGCACAAATTGGTTAAATCAATGTAATTGGTCAATATATTGTGATGTGGAATCTACATTGGATTTGAAAAAGTTATCAACGTAAATTGATTATGTCATCATTGTAACCAGTTTTCAACATAGACAAACCTTGTATAAAATATGTTGAATTTGTACCTTTTTGAAACAACGTCAAATCTTCAACGTTATATCCACTATCAGAAAAAAACTACAGGCTGGGCAGCACCTTTTACTAGAGAATTGATCTACAGTTGAGGTCGGAAGTTTACATACACTTAGGTTGGAATCATTAAAACTTGTTTTTCAACCACTCCACAAATTTCTTGTTAACAAACTATAGTTTTGGCAATTCGGTTAGGACATTACTTTGTGCATGACAAAAGTATTTTTTCCAATGATTGTTTACAGTCAGATTATTTAATTTATAAATCCCTTTATCACAATTCCAGTGGGTAAGAAGTTTACATACATTAAGTTGATTGTGCCTTTAAACAGCCTGGAAAATTCCAGAAAATTATGGCTTATGGCTTTAGAAGCTTCTAATAGACTAATTGACATAATTTGAGTCAATTGGAGGTGCACCTGTGGATGTATTTCAAGGCATACCTTTAAACTCCATGCCTCCTTGCTTGACATCATGGGGAAATCAGCCAAGACCTCAGAAACAAAATTGTAGAGTTCCACAAGTCTGGTGGATGAACCAGACTTGTAGTAGACGCGTTCTGTCTACTAGAGATGAACGTACTTTGGTGCGAAAAGTGAAAATTAATGCCAGAACAACATTCATCTGTACAAACAATAGTATTTTATTTTACCTTTATTTTACTAGGCAAGTCAGTTAAGAACAAATTCTTATTTTCAATGACGGCCTAGGAACAGTGGGTTAACTGCCTGTTCAGGGGCAGAACGACAGATTTGTACCTTGTCAGCTCGGGGATTCGAACTTGCAACCTTTCGGTTATTAGTCCAACGCTCTAACCACTAGGCTACCCTACCACCCCCTATAAATACCATGGGACCACGCAGCTGTCATACCACTCAGGAAAGAGACGCATTCTGTCTCCTAGAGATGAACGTACTTCGAACGTTGTCTCCTAGAGATGAACGTACCCAGAACAACAGGAAAGGACTTTGTGAAGATGCTGGAGGAAACCGGTACAAAAGTATCTACAGTGCCTTGCGAAAGTATTCGGCCCCCTTGAACCTTGCGACAGTATCTCGGACCTGCCTGGTGTGTTCCTTGTTCTTCATGATGCTCTCTGCGCTTTTAACGGACCTCTGAGACTATCACAGTGCAGGTGCATTTAGACGGAGACTTGATTACACACAGGTGGATTGTATTTATCATCATTAGTCATTTAGGTCAACATTGGATCATTCAGAGATCCTCACTGAACTTCTGGAGAGAGTTTGCTGCACTGAAAGTAAAGGGGCTGAATAATTTTGCACGCCCAATTTTTCAGTTTTTGATTTGTTAAAAAAGTTTGAAATATCCAATAAATGTCGTTCCACTTCATGATTGTGTCCCACTTGTTGATTTTTCACAAAAAAAATACAGTTTTATATCTTTATGTTTGAAGCCTGAAATGTGGTCGCAAATTTCAAGGGGGCCGAATACTTTCGCAAGGCACTGTATATCCACAGTAAAACGAGTCCTTTATCGACATGACCTGAAAGTCCGCTCAGCCATAGAAAAGCCAGACTACGGTTTGCAACTGCACATGGGGAAAAAGATCGTACTTTGTTGTATGATTTTTTATTACTTAAAAATCATACCAGTTAGTCTAGGTAATTGAGGTAATATGTACATGGAGGTAGAGTTCTTAAAGTGACTATGCATAGATAATATCAGAGAGTAGCAGCAGTGTCAAGGGGGGGGCAATGCAAATCGTCAGTGTCAAGGGGGGCAATGCAAACCCTCTCCACTACAGCCCCGTCAATGTTAATGGGGGCCTGTTTGGTATGCCTTTTAGTTCACAATCAGCTCCTTTGTCTTGCTCACATTGAGGGAGAGGTTATTGTCCTGGCACCACACTGCCAGTT
This sequence comes from Oncorhynchus keta, assembly GCF_023373465.1. Taxonomy (NCBI): domain Eukaryota; kingdom Metazoa; phylum Chordata; class Actinopteri; order Salmoniformes; family Salmonidae; genus Oncorhynchus; species Oncorhynchus keta. Next base: position 44,977,094 of record NC_068444.1, read on the forward strand.
CTCTGACCTCCTCCCTAAGGCCATCTCATCATTGTCAGTGATCAGGCCTACCACTGATGTGTCGTCAGCAAACTTAATGATGCTGTTGGAGTCATTTTTGACCACACAGTCGTGGATAAACAGGGAATACAGGAGGGGAATAAGTACACACCCCTGAGGGGCCCCAGTGTTAAGGATTAGTGTGGCAGATGTGTTCTGCCTTCTCTTACCACCTGGGGGCAGCCCATCAGGAAGTCCAGGATCCAGTTGCAGAGGGAGGTGTTTAGTCCCAGAGTCCTTAGCTTAGTGATGAGCATCGTGGGCACTATGGTGTTGAACGTTGACGGTAGTCAAGGAACAGCATTCTCACATAGGTGCTCCTTTTGTCCAGGTGAGAAATGGCAGTGTGGTGTGCGATTTGAGATTGCATCATCTGTGGATGTGTTGGGGCGGTATGCGGATTGGAGTGGGTCCTAGGGTGTCTGGGAGGATGCTGTTGATGTGAGCCATGACCAGCCTTTCAAAGCACTTCGTGGCTACCGACGTGAGTGCCAAGGGCCTATAATCATTTAGGCAGATTACCTTCGCTTGCTTGGGCACAGGGACTATGGTGGTCTGCTTGAAACATGTAGATATTACAGACTTAGTCAGGGAGAGGTTGAAAATGTCAGTGAAGACACTTGACAGTTGGTCTTTGTGAATGTTGACCTGTTTAAAGGTTTTGTTCACATCAGCTACCGAGAGCGATATCACAGTCATCCAGAACAGCTGGTGCCCTTGTGCATGCTTCAGTGTTGCTTGACTCGAAGCGAGCATAAAAGGCATTTAGCTCGTTTGGTAGGCTCGCATCACTTGGCAGATCGCGTCTACTGGGGTGCAAAGGAGCAAGATAAATCAATTAATACAGTATTGGGATGAGGTAGTTGGATGGGCAATTTACAGATGGGCTATGTACAGGTGCAGTGATCTGTGAGCTGCTCTGACAGCTGGTACTTAAAGCTAGTGAGGGAGATATGAGTCTCCAGCTTCAGTAATTTTTGCAGTTCGTTACAGTCATTGGCAGCAGAGAACTGAAAGGAAAGGCGGCCAAAGGAGGAATTGGCTTTGGGGGTGACAACTGAGATATATCTGCTGGAGCGCGTGCTACAGGTGGGTGCTGCTACGGTGACCAGTGAGCTGAGATAAGGCGGGGCTTTACCTAGCAGACTTGAGATTACCTGGAGCCAGTAGGTCTGGCGACAAGTATGAAGCGAGGGCCAGCCAACGAGAGCATACAGGTCGCAGTGGTGGGTAGTATATGGGGCCTTGGTGACAAAACGGATGGCACTGTGATAGATTGTATCCAATTTGTTGATCCGAGCGTTCTGTACTAACAACAGCAGCCCAGCCCAGCCCCCAAGCTAACTTGCTGGTTACTTCCAGACACAAATGAGAGAACAGCTCACTGAACATTACTCACCCTAGCAGAGCTGGTTAGGCTGTTATGTTATCCAGAGCGTTGGTGACTGCAACTATGCTGTCAGGTTCTCTGTTTGTAAATTCAGAGCGTTTCGCGTTCAAAGCGCACACTGGATGCTCTGGCCGATGAGTTGGGTTGATCCGAAAGTTCTGACCTGGCAGTCAAGCACCCAAGCTAACTGGCTAACATTGCCTACCTTGCTCATAGATCAGTTATTTTGCACTCTGGCACACTCAGATAGGAGTTTTCTGAAATTGGAGTCGATGGCGAGACTGAAGTTACGAACGGACCCAAAATAGTTACATGCATAGTGGAGTCTTTTGTTAAGACATGTAGATAGCTAGCTAGGTAAACAATGAACCATAATCCCAACTCATGACGTTACTACCCTGCATGAATCTGCAGGTAGCTAACCAACCAGGTTCAATGTTAGTTAGCTAACATGAGGCTATAGCTAGCCAAGCAAATGTGTCTGAGATACAAATAATACAATTTTACACATAACATTAGCTAGCGAGTCAGCCAGTTAACCGTAGCTAGCTAGCTAGATAAACAATTAACCATAATCCAAACTCATGATGTTACTACTCTGCATGAATCTGCAGGTAGCTAACCAACCAGGTTCAATGTTAGCTGGCTAACATTAGGCTATAGCTAGCCAAGCAAATGGCTCTGAGATATGAATAATAAGATCATACACATATTGTTAGCTAGCGATCCAGCCAGCTAATGTTAGCTAGCTAGCTACTAATACACTTTAACTTGAAATGAAACCACTTTCTGTCAGAATTAGAAACGTGTAATACGTGAAAATGTAGCTAGCTAGACTATTTTACCTGTATATATCATTCATGGATAGACGTGTCTCCTGTCAGATGCCATGGTTGACCTTAGTTTGAAGATGAAATCCAGGTGTTTTCTCCATCTCCTTAGCTATAATACTCGAAAACTCTGTCCTCCAGAAAGTGGAGAGCAACACTTATTCAGATTTACTACATGATACATTTTTTTAAAACTGCATTACACATACTGAACAGCTCATACAGACAGAAACGTGCTGGCAGACCAATCCAAACTCATCGCTCTGCATTTCCAGCCCACTTATTACCTCAGCCAATCTAGGCTACCAGGAAGGTTGTTCCCTTTTTCTGTGGCTAAACCAACTAGGCTCATAATTTAACCATTTTATTTTTATTTACAAATGGCTTACAAGTTTGTTATTAAGGCACATCAAAGTTCACATGTTTGAGAAGGCAATTCTGCCAAAAAAACGTGTTTTGAGTACAAAAGTCTCCTGTGAAGTAGTGAACCACGACATATGTCGGTGTTTCCTCAAACAGGTCACATTTGTGGAATTTCTTTCCTTCTTAATGGACTTGGTTTTTCGCCAAAAAGGGCTATCTTCTGTATACCACCCATACCTTGTCACAAAATAACTGATTGTCTCAAACTCATTAAGAAGGGTCAGAAGTTCACATACGGTCAATTGGTATTTAGTAGCATTGCCTTTACATTGTTTAATTTGGGTCAAACGTTTCGGGTAGCCTTCCACAAGCTGCCCACAATAAGTTGGGTGAATTGTGACACATTCCTCCTGACAGAGCTTGTGTAAGTGAATCAGGTTTGAAGGACTCCTTGCTCGCACACGCTTTTTCAGTTCTGCCAACAAATTTTCAATAGGGTTGAGGTTAGGGCTTTGTGATGGCCACTCCAATACCTTGACATTGTTGTCCTTAAGCCATTTTGCCATAACTTTGGAAGTATGCTTGGGGTCATTGTCCATTTGGAAGACCCATTTGCGACCAAGCTTTAATTTCCTGACGTGTGATAGAGGAATTTTTAAATTCCCTTATGTTTTATTATCAAAGCCAATCAAATTCGCACTCATTTTCTAATTCATGATAAGTTGTAAGTTTATCATTTGCATGAATTAGCAGAGACCAGTCTTAAAAAACAAGTTCAGCATTTATTCTTGATGAGTACTAAATGCTCACACACATTACCACAGGTTATAAACTGAAAATGACGTCAGCGTTTTCCAAACTTTCCATTTCACAAACAGAGGGCCCCTCTAATTCTCAAGCCTCCGCGTTATCAGCACGAAGTCAAGGCCAGTCAGCATAAATCAACATTCCCGACCATTTTGGAGATGGCCCGTTCCCACCACCTGGAGATTTGTACAACTGAATGAACTTAAAGAACAGACCTTCATTGTTACTAAACTTCTTGACTACATTATATACAATTGTGAAAGGGAGCAAGAGGGACAGTACATTATAGCATTCGCACTAGTCAGTTTCTGATTGGAATGTATACATAATTAGTCATTTCAAACATATTTTCCTCTATCAATCCTCCCTTTGATCAAATATTATACATTCAATTCTACATCTAGTTTTATTTAATCATAAAAAATGAAAGTATAAACGAACTTATCTAACCTTTTATAGAGGTTTATCAGATTATCATATGAATAGACAAATAATCAACAAATCAATTATAAATGTTTATCCAACTCTCCACATTTCATTAATCAATTCTAACCTTAACTCCAACTGTTTTTAAACCTACATCAGAATCATAACACTTCCTTCCGGATTTTCGTCACGGCCTTCATTAAAAAAACAGTTTAATCATGGAAACAAATTACAATCTAATTCCCCTTTATCTCAACACTAGCCTCATCAAACATAAATTCCCCACAAATGACAGATCCGGATTCGTCCACTTCCTCTGTAGACATGCCTTCAAGTCCTCCACAGGTCAGAATCTGGAATCGGCCCATAACGCACCATCTGTTGGGTCATTGATCTTTCCAGAGTCCTGGAAACAAGGCCTCGCACACAGGGAATTAGACAACAGCCGCATAAAATTAAAACAGTCATACAGGTAGATACAGCCCAAAACACCGTGATTACAACACTTTTCCATTTTCCAAATGTACTATCAAACCAATTAGTCAGGGAAGGATCCACCCCAGAGTTTTCTGCCAACTCGTGAGCCAGGGTGGTCAAACCAGCTAAGGCTTTGGTCACAGATCCGTCCGGAGCTGTGTCATTCGGGATGAAAGTACAACACATGTTCCCGAAGATCACACATACTCCTCCCTTTTCAGCCAATAACATATCCAATGCAATTCTATTCTGCCAAGCCATCAGGCTGGTTGCTTCAGTCTGTTCTGCCAACCCTTTAATCGCATCTCTGGAATAATTGATAAAGCGCTGTTGATTATAATAAATATAATTAATCCAGTCTACATTTTTATTGAGAGTAGACCACCAAAAAATACTTGACTCTAATCCTGCTAGTATCTGATTTCTTGCCTTGAACTCATCCGGCACCCCTCGTGGAACCCCAATGTTATCAATATATACTCTGTCGTCAAAAGACCCAGATGGAGCATCCCTTCTCTCTCGTTTGACTAACTTGGTGTTGTATGAGTGTAAAGGCATTCCTAAATGTACTAGAGCGCATAGTCCAGTCCAATCAGTCGGTAATACCGGCCACAAATTCATTCCCCCGCACAACCACCAGATATATGCCATTTAGCAGACGCTTTTATCCAAAGCGACTTACAGTCATGTGTGCATACATTCTACGTATGGGTGGTCCCGGAATCGAACCCACTACCCTGGCGTTACAAGCGCCATGCTCTACCAACTGAGCTACAGAAGGACCACTATGTCAGCCCTGGCCACCTTCAACATTTTGAAATCTCCAGAGTTCAACCAGCCTGTCAAATCAGACATGGTCTCGTCAGTGGTAATATTCTCTGTCTTATTGCAGGTACCAACTTCCCCCACGTATTTCCCGTGTGTACTGTATCTGGCCAAACAGTAATATTCTCCTCTCGTCACGGTAAAGGGAGGAAGTCTTGATTTAAATGGAACCTGGAGATATAAATAGTGTAAATCAATACAGCTATCATTACTTGGCATTCCTGCTTTCATGAACAGCTTTACCATACATGCCATTCACTTACTATACTCCACCTGGTCCCAAATTTAGTGTATGGGTTTACATAGCCATCCCTTTCAGTGTGAGCTATGACCTGGCTCCACGACCTACAGGGTGATTTACACAAATATTTCCCATAGAGTCCCATGGTTCTAGACTGCCAAGGGGTGAATGACCCCAATTGATCTACACAAAATTCTACTGAGAGATCCTTGCCCAATTCCACCCTAACTTCCTTACTATTTTGTTTCAGTGACCTTCAGAGAATCTTAGGTAACATCCCATTTCCCTCATCTAGCACATGAGTCAAATGATCCTCTTTGGCACTTTCCGGGGGATCATGGTGAATCAGGAATATGGCCCCCACAATAAAACAGCTCAGGACGGTCAGTGCACACGTGAAGCCCCACCCTCTCCCCGAGAACATATCAACAGCCAGAGGCCAAGCCATCACTTCACTTCTATGAACGCTCACAGCTGGGGAAAGGTCAGGTATAGGGAATCTTCAGAAGGAGTTTGACCCCCGTTCCATATGGGTCACGGTTCCTCTCCTCCTCCTGTGACCGCTCGACAGTGCCAGTATGACCCACCCTCTTACAATGTGTGACATGTACCCAGGTAGCTCTTTCGGCTATTCTCACAGCGAAGGCAGTCACCAGTAGTACTTGGAATGGTCCCTCCCACCGAGGCTGCTTCCATTTTTTTTTTTATCTTCAGTGATCGGATCCAGATCCAGTCTCCTGGTTGAATCTCGTGTGCCACCTCCCTCTGTAGTTCTCCTGCTGGGCATAAAACTTTTGACATACGGGTTTGATTAATGAACCACCTCCTCATGTGTTCCACCATACTGCTTTCTATTTCTACATTTGCTTCCTCCAATCGCCCTAATTGGGACATTCTATAGGGTCTACCAAAAACCTTCTCAAATGGAGATAGCCCCTCCCTATCAGGGGTTATTCTAATAGTCATTAACACTATGGGCAGGCATTTTATCCAGTTCATTCCAGTACTTAGGTGTGTTTTCCTTAATTGACCTTTTACCGATCGATTCATGTTCTCGATAAGGCCAGCGCTTTGGGGGTGATAAGAACAATGTTTCTTCATATTTATATCAATTTCTGACCTATATGATCAATTACTTGATTAGAAAAATGGGAACCATTGTCGCTATAAATAGTTTTCTGGTAATCCGAATCGCGGAATTATCTCCTGACATAATGCTCTAGCCACTGTTTCTGCGTCTGCTGAGGATGTAGGAAACGCTTCTACCCATTTGGTATATTTATCAATTATTGTTAAACACCACTTCTTGTTTTCACTCTTAGTTAATTCAATATAGTACACCGTGAGCAAAAGTTTTTAAAATAGTTAGTTATTCCATATGCTACAAAGTGCTGTTTAACCATTCCTACCATCCCCCCTGTTGATACATGGCTTTGCCCATGTATCAATACAGCAGCATATTTAAACAGTGACTTAGGTAAAACAGGTAGATTCCTTTATGCCAAATACCTCCTCTATCTACAGCTCCCATTCTGACCCATTTAGTAACTTATTTACCCACTATGTTATCTTTGCTCTTCCTGGCCCCCTCTAACTTCTCTGCTCTCCCACCTTCAAGGTCTCTGCGGTGCGGGGGAGGGCTCCTCTGTATGTTTCTCATGTTTTCCAAATTTGAACTACATGGGAACTACAAACCCATGGACCCTCTTTTAGAAAAAAATGTCTATGAGCGGCTTTTCTCCAAATTCCTTAATCAATCTATCTTAATCCCAACAATAATCCTAACTCCTCATAGATGTCCTATATTCCTGTTAAATATAATACTATTTAAAAACTTATAATCTAATAGATGCTAACCATATTAAAAATCCTTCCTACACTAACAAGCCCTCTCCTTGGGGACCCTCAGTATTCTATCTGACAATAACATGGGTTTAATATGTGTTGCAAAGTGTGGAATAAAACTTTGGTCCTGGAAAACAGAGTAAAGCAGAACAAAGCATTCTTATACCCCATCTGGTCCTCTCAGCTATTCTTATCCAGCATCAGGTGGGCACCATGCCACCCTTCACGACAGGGAGAACAAACATACATGGGTCATCCTCAGTCAGTAAATAATACAGGAATTAGGGTCAGAAATCCAGTAACCACCATACCGGTATACTTACCAAACCAGTCTCCCAACCAGGGTGGACAGTCAGACTCCTCTACCCCCGCCATGGTCCTCATCTCAGCAGATAGTGCATCAAGCCCATTTAAGGCCCTTAGATATACTACCATCTGGCCTAGTGTTATTAGGGATATACGTACAACATTGTTCACTGAACATTTGTAGACTCCCCCCCTGACTAGCAAGAAGCATATTCTAAGCAAGTCCATTCTGTATAAGACAGCCACAAATTGTCCCTACCATCAAAACCAGTCTCCGTGCCTCATTGATCAATAGCTGAATAGTCTAACATTAATTACCTGAATGGGATTTTTAGCATAGTGGTGACAGGTTCGGTCCAGGGGTGATAGAGGAGTGTGTCTGGCCCCGCCCGATCCGTCTGAGACCTCCGGTTTTGGCAGTACCTTAATAGAAAACACACCCACCGTGTCTGTCCCGGTCCCTTGCAGTCCGGGGGGTGCAAGTGCCTGCATCAGAGAGCTTAATAGTTTTGATGGTTAGTAGGATTTCATCACCTTTACAAAGTTCAACAGTGCTCCCAGGTTTCCCCCATATCATGGAAAGCCTATCCACCTTTGTGGGGTCCCCTATGCTATAAGATATCCTCTTCTCCAGTCCCAAAACTGTCCCAAGTAGATTATCATACGGACACCCTCCCCTATTACACAGGTAATGTCTCCCGTCTTTTGACACTCCTGTAACCGAGTGTTAAAACCAAACAAAAATATCTCAATTTCTTCCCTGCCCTGTTGGCTCTAAATATGTTATCTTCCACTATTTATTCTCAATGATAAATATGACTTTCTCTCTGTTACAATACCAAATCCCTAATAGCCCATTCAAAAAACTTCACAGCTAATGTTATAAGACAGAATCCTGAACCACTTTCTCATTTGCGGTTCAAACCGTAATTCTAACCCTCAAACAAAACTGCTTCATTTCTAATGAATTTACCTTAATACTAGTAACTCAATATGACCCCATTCATTATACAAATGACTCTCCCCCGAGGCTGATCAGACCTTGGGAGCCAGTCATGATAAGGTCAAAAGGTCATACCATATTAGGCATAAAGAACCCTTTATCTTTTGAATAGAAATAGTCACCTGTATAATTCAAACCCATAAAAAAAACATCTCATACGGTTCCATATGTGAGCCTGTCTCTTTAAAATACCCTTGCACTAAACAAACAGTTCTAACAGTTGTTCCATGTGTATAATTTGCAGACCTTTTTCAATTTGGTCGTTTAAAGCTTCTCTCCCCAAAGTTATAATCCCAGGAGGCCTCTGAAGTGTGCCACCACACCCCTAACTATCATTCCCTAATGCTATTTCGAATCAGAAACTCAATAAGTGAACTATAACTAAACCTAATGATAATTCCCCTTTGACTCAAATCATTAATCATAAGTTTTAAACATCGTCTACGGATATGTTTACTTAAATGACCATGCTACCTTTAGATACAATTAACCCGATAACATTATTATCCAATGCATTACTTTTTCTCTCTGCTGCAAATGTCATACATTTCACAGTGTAAGGAATCCGCAATTTAATCCCCGATATTTAATAAATATGCATTCGCATTCTCTCATGGCTCCTTTAATTGACTTATCTTGGGTAACTTTCATCCGTTCCGGAACAAAGAGTTCTACCTAAACCCGCCAGAACACACTGTTCAACTAAGTTAAATCAAACCCAAAAATTGACTATAACCAATAAACAAATAAACAAAACACTTTTATCTCAACTTCTGAAAGGTTACTCGAAGCCTCGATACACACTCTAATAGCCATACAGTTTTGCTCCGTTATTGCCAGTTTTCTGGTGACAAAAGTGTCGCGCTAGTGACGTCATCATCAAGCGCTCAATCTGCCAATTCGTAGCGACTTCAAATGAATTGTAAATAATTATTGTTCGATTAACCAAACCTAATTTGTCACATCTGTTCAAATTCTGAATTATAATTTACCACCCCAACCAATCATCTCTAAATTCGCCAATTTTATAAAATCTTTTCGATGGGCATAAATCATAATTGTCTCTTTGTTATCATTTAGAATCCATTTTGCTCTAAATACCTGTCTCGTCTTTGACTTAGTATTTTAATTACAACTCTATTCCCAATACGTTATTCACTTGTCTAATTACAACTCAGACCAGCATTAGCGAAAATGCAGAGAATGCCTTGTCTCTGGGAACAGGGAATTTACTCCTACAACGACACCCAATAATTCTTATGATCCCTTCACGTCGTTCGTTTTAAATCTCTTGATGTATCATGTAACTTATTTTTCTCTCTTCGAATTGTCGTCCTACAATATTTTTAACCCACTGTCATACACTCAAACCACCTGTGATTACCGTGCACTGTCCCTTTAAGATAAGACTTTTCATTTGTTCCCCGCAATGAGAACGGAAACCAGATCGTTTTTAGAATACGTTACTTTTTTGTTCAAATTCACTGGCGTTACCTTAACCAAACATCAATAATCAGAAAAACAATCACAACTTCTTACGATTAAACTATTCTTACCTAATTTATAGTCAAAAGCGCTGCACTATATAGCCCCATTTGAGTGTCTAGCAATTCCGTTGCTTGGCTATAGACACAAATCTGCCCGCATTTGTAAAATATATATTCCCTATTCCGATTGAGTTCAGTTTTAAATTATAATCAGAGTAAACCCAACCGAACTTCTCAATTTAATTTACCCCAACATTTAACGTACCCTGTTTTTGTTTTAAACTTCTCATGGCAATTGATTCATAAATAGCCATAACGTCCAGGCAGGCTGGAATTGTATTGTATCTCTCCGTTATCCCCTTTTTCACAGTTAATTGTATTTGTTACTCCGACATCTAGACAACAGAAAATAGCCCAAATTTAAACGCCCAAAGTTTTCCTCAGTTCCCTTTCTTTACTCGATTGTCGCCTCTGACTTCCCTACAGTTAAATTACAACCTGTTGATGATTTTTTTTCGTGGAGTGTTACACTCCCAATTTTGTTACAATTAAAACATCTTGTATTTTTCTTTTTCACATTATTACCACATTCCTTATGTATTTGTTTTACCAGGAATTCTAACTTTTCGACATCTAGGCGTCCGTCAAGACCATACCTTTTTCCCCATTTAGGACAGAAATCTACATTCCTTCTATCTTTTTTGTTCATATAACGGTAATCTTCCGTCTCTTCAGAAAGCAGTTTAGAAGGGTTACTACCCATTATAGTAAATTCCTGCCCCTCCTACTAATTCCAATTTTCAACCCTTTATGTTAATTTCTCTTTATTGGAATCCTTATCTACTTACGCCTAGTAATTCCAATATCTAACACCTTATGGTTCATATCTATTTTATTGGGATCCTCATTTACTGAAGCCTGACATTAAGTTTCACCCGTATACGTTACATTACTGTTCCTTTAGGACTTTTGCTAAGATTGCCGCTCCAAATCAGCCTATTTGTAGGGTTGACCGAAGACAAATAGACGGAGTCTCAAGAGTCTCCGTCCACTCATCGTTCAATCTGATATTAGTTTTCACCCGTATACATGATCAATGTTCCTATAGGACTTTGAACTTAATATCGCCCCAAATATAGCGTAATCTGTAGAGTTGATTGAAAATGACCAACGGAAAAGCAACTCAATTGTTCCCCATAATCTACTATATATCTATGGGGTCACTTGTTCCGTCTCTCCGTTGGATACATTGTTCAATCTGACATTTAACTCACCCGTATACAGTAATCCTCGTTCCTTTAGGACTTTTAACTTGAAATATCGCCCCAAATACAACCTACTTGTAAAGTTGACCGAAGACAAATGGACCGAGGCCAGTCCCAAAACCAATCCTGCAGTGTCTATTCTTGAAAGCTGATGGCATAAAATCACCTGTTCCGTTTCTTCCCACGGAACCTCAACCACACGATCACTTTTCACTATCAAGAACACCGACTACTAAAAACCGGGAAAGACCCCCGTCCATTCATCGCTCACTCTGACATTTAGTTTTCACCCGTATACAGTGATCACTGTTCTCTATAGGACTTTGAACTACAATGTCGCTCCAAGCATAGCCTATTTGTAGAGTTGACTTTTAAACTGAGAACAACTTAAATCACTCTATGATAATTTAAATCATTCTCCCTTAATCAAGAATAAAACATACTGACCTTATCGCCGACTGGGAAAGCAATGTTCGTTGTATCTAGTCACTCTCTCTGTCCTCTGTGGTAATACGCAGGCCTGTTTCAATTTTTAACCTCAATTCAGAGGTCAGGTCTTTAGTAAAACGAGTCGAACTCGTCCGTGCACGATTTTCCAGCTTACTACCCCCAGGCACAGAGAGAGATGTTTAGATCCGTCTCGAAGGACCAAATTGATAGAGGAATTTTTAAATTCCCTTATGTTTTATTATCAAAGCCAATCAAATTCGCACTCATTTCTAATTCATGATAAGTTGTAAGTTTATCATTTGCATGAATTAGCAGAGACCAGTCTTAAAAAAACAAGTTCAGCATTTATTCTTGATGAGTACTAAATGCTCACACACATTACCACAGGTTATAAACTGAAAATGACGTCAGCGTTTTCCAAACTTTCCATTTCACAAACAGAGGGCCCCTCTAATTCTCAAGCCTCCGCGTTATCAGCACGAAGTCAAGGCCAGTCAGCATAAATCAACATTCCCGACCATTTTGGAGATGGCCCGTTCCCACCACCTGGAGATTTGTACAACTGAATGAACTTAAAGAACAGACCTTCATTGTTACTAAACTTCTTGACTACATTATATACAATTGTGAAAGGGAGCAAGAGGGACAGTACATTATAGCATTCGCACTAGTCAGTTTCTGATTGGAATGTATACATAATTAGTCATTTCAAACATATTTTCCTCTATCACGTGGTACTTTCAGGCATTTGGAAATTGCTCCCAAGGATGAACCAGACTTGTGGAAGTCTACAATTTGTTTCTGAGGTCTTGGCTGATTTCTTTTGAAAGCAAAGAGGCACTGAGTTTGAAGGTAGGCCTTGAAATACATCCGCAGATACACCTCCAATTGACTCAAAATATTTCAATTAGCCTATTAGAAGCTTCTAAAGCCATGACATCATTTTCTGGAATTTTCCAAGCTGTTTAAAGGCACAGTCAACTTAGTGGGGCGGCAGGGAAGCCTAGTGGTTAGAGCATTGGACTAGTAACCGGAAGGTTGCAAGTTCAAATCCCCGAGCTGACAAGGTACAAAATCTGTCGTTCTGCCCTTGAACGGGCAGGTAACCCACTGTTCCTAGGCCGTCATTGAAAATAAGAATTTGTTCTTAACTGACTTGCCTAGTAAAATAAAGTTTTAAAAAATATATTTAAAAAAGTGTATGTAACTTCTGACCAACTGTAATTGTGATGCAGTGAATTATAAGCGAAATAATCTGTCTGTAAACAATTGTTGGAAAAATTACTTGTGTCATGCACAAAGTAGTTGTCTTAACTGACTTGCCAAAACTATAGTTTGTTAACAAGAAATGTGTGGAGTGGTTGAAAAAAGAGTTGTAATGACACCAACCTAAGTGTATGTAAACTTCCGAATTCAACTGTGCATAGGACATTAGCCTCTAAGGTACAGGGTTGAGTAACCGGGTGGTAGCCGGCTAGAGATATTGACTAATTTCAGGGCATTGTTCTGGATGGAAGCTGGCTTGTGATGGCTATTAAGAGTCTGATTGCCTTGAGATATGCCACAGTGTGGTGGTGCAGTTGCCAAACCAGGCGGTGATACAGCCTGACAGTTTGCTCACAATGGTACAACTGTAAAAGTTTGTGAGGGTCTTAGGAGCCAAACATTTTTCAGCCTCCTGCGGTTGAAGAGGCGCTGTTTTGCTTTCTTCACCACACTGTCTTTATGGCTCAACCCTTTCAGATTGTCAGTGATGTGCACGCCAAGGAACTTGCAGCTTTTCACCTTCTCCACTGTGGCCCACGTCGATATGAACGTGGGTGTTCTCCCTCTGCTTTCTCCTGAAGTCCATGATCAGATCCTTCGTTTTGTTGATGTTGAGGGAGAGGTTATCTTTCCTGGCACCACTCCGCCAGGGCTCTCACCTTCTCCCTCATCATTGTTAGTAATCAGGCCTATTGTTGTGTCGTTTGCAAACTTGGTGATTGAAATGCGTGGCCACGTAGTCTTGGGTTAACAGGGAGTACAGGAGGGTGCTGAGCACACGCCCTTGTGGGGCACCTGTGTGTAGAATCAGTGTAGTGGAGGTATTGTACCCTACCTGGGGGCGGCGCATCAGGACTTCCAGTGGCCAGTTGCACAGGGCTGGGTTCAGACCCAGGACCCCAGAGCTTGGACGGTACTATGGTGTTGAAGGCTGAGCTGTAGTCAAACAGCATTCTTCTACAAAGGTATTCCTCTTGGGATAGGGCCGTGTGCAGTGTGATGGCGATTGCATCGTCTGTTGATCTATTGTGGCGTTATGCAAATTGAAGTGGGTCTAGGGTGTCAGGTAAGGTGGAGGTGATTTTGATCCTTAACTGGCCTCTCAAAGCACTTCATGATGACAGAAGTGAGTGCTACGGGGCGATAGTCATTTAGTTTAGTTACCCTTTCTGTATTGGGTACAGGAACAATGGTGGACGTCTTGAAGCAGGTGGGGGCATCAGACTGGGATAGGGAGAGATTGAAAATGTCCATAAACTCTCCAGCCAGCTGGTCTGTGCATGCTCTGAGGATGTGGCTAGGGATGTTGTCTGGGCCGACAGCCTTGAGAGGGTTAACACTTAAATGCCTTACTCGCAATGGCCACGGAGATTGAGAGCCCACAGTCCTCGGGAGCAGCCCGCGTCATTGTCACTGTGTTATCCTCAAAGTGTGCGAAGAAGGTGTTTAGCTTGTCCTGGAGCTAGACATCGGTGTCTGAGACGTGGCTGGTTTTCTCATTGTAATTGTCTGGAGTCCCTTCCACATATGTCTCTTGTCTGAGCTGTTGAATTGTGACTCCACTTTGTCTCTGTACTGATGTTTTCCCTGTTTAATTGCCTTAGAGGGCATAACTGAACTGTTTGTATTCAACCATATTCTGAGTCACCTTGCCGTGGTTAAATGCAGTGGTTTTCACTTTCAGTTTTGCACGAATGCTGCCATTTATCCATGTTTTTTGGGTTTGGGTACATTTTAATAGTCATAGTGGGAGCAACATCCCCTATACACTTCCTGATGAACTCAGTCACCGTGTCAGTGTATACATCAATGTTATTCTCAGAGGCAACCCGGAACATATCCCAGACAGAGTGTTTAAAACAATCTTGACACATGGATTCCGATTGGTCAGACCAGCGTTGAATGGACCTTAGCACAGGTACTTTCTGTTTGAGTTTCTGCCAATAGGAAGGGAAGAGCAGAATGAAGATCTGATCTGATTTTCCAAAAGGAGGGACTTTTAAAACGTAAGTGCGAATAACAATGGATGAGAGTTTTTAAAGTGCTAGTACAACAGGCAAAGTGTTGAGAAGATGTTGGTAGCGTTTCTCACATTTGCTTTGTTAAAGTCCCCAACTAATATACATGCAGCCCCGGGATATGTGGTTTCGAGTTTGCACAAAGTCCAGTGTAGTTCCTTGAGGGCCGTCGTGGTATTGGCTTGTGGGGGAATATACACGGCTGTGACTATAACCGAAGAGAATCCTCTTGGTAGGTAATACGGTCGCCATTTGATTGTGGCATATTCTAGTTTGGCTGAACGAAAGGACTTGAGTTCCTGTACATTATCACAATCGTACCACGAGTAGTTAATCATGAAACATACACCACTGCCCTTATTCTTCCCGGAGAGTTCTTTATTCCTGTCTTCGCAATGTACTGAGAACCCAGCTGGCTGTATGGACGGGGACAGTGTATCCAGAGAGATCCATGATTCCGTAAAACAGAGTATGCCACAGTCCCTGATGTCTCTCTGGAAGGAGATCCTCACCCTGATCTTGTCTACTTTATTGTCCAGGGACTGAACATTAGCAAGTAATGTACTCAGAAGTGGTGGATGGTGTGCACACCTCCTGAGTTCGACTAGAAGTCCACGCCGAATACCTCTTCTCCGCCAATGGCATCTTGGGGCAGCATCTGGGGTCAGTTCAATTACTTTGGGGGGTACGAACAAATGATCCAATTCGGGAAAGTCATATTCCTGGTCGGAATGCTGGTGAGTTACCGCCGCTCTGTTATCCAAAAGTAATTTCCGTCTGTATGTAATAACACAGAAAACTTTCTGGGCTAATAGTGTAAGAAATAACAAAAAGGTATATATATATACTGCAAAGATGCTTGGGAGCTAGAGGCAGAGTGATCATGTCTGTCTGTCTGTGCCATCTCTGTAACGGGATTCTTCTCTTGAAGGAGAGGCGGAACAAAACGCAGCGTGCTTATTGTGATACGTCTCAAATAAAGATGAAAATAGAACAATATACAAAAAACAAGAAACTGTGAAAAAACAAAACATAGAAACATACAAAGCAAACTATGGTCAGGGGTCAGGGTGTGACAGTACCCCCCCCCAAGGTGCGTACTCCGGCCACAAAACCTGAACCTATTGGGGACGGTCTGGGTGGGCATCTGGCCGCGGTGGCGGCTCTAGTGCTGGACGTGGCCCCCACTTCACCATAGTCTTAGTCTGCCACATTGTCCGCTTCCGTGGCCTCCTAACCACGGCGACCCTTCTAAATGACCCCACTGGACTGAGGGGCAGCTCGGGGCAGAGGGGCAGCTCGGGACAGAGGGGCAGCTCGGGACAGAGGGGCAGCTCCGTACTGGCTGACGACTCTGGCAGATCCTGGCTGACTGGCTGCTCTGGCAGATCCTGGCTGAATGGCGGTTCTGGCAGAACCTGGCTGAATGGCGGTTCTGGCTGCTCCATGCTGACTGGCGGCTCTGGCTGCTCCATGCTGACTGGCGGCTCTGGCTGCTCCATGCTGACTGGCGGCTCTGGTTACTCCATGCTGACTGGCGGCTCTGGCTGCTCCATGCTGACTGGCAGCTCTGGCTGCTCCATGCAAACTGGCAGCTCTGGCTGCTCCATGCAGACTGGCAGCTCTGGCTGCTCCATGCAGACTGGCAGCTCTGGCTGCTCCATGCAGACTGGCAGCTCTGGCTGCGCTGAACAGGCGGGAGACTCCGGCAGCGCTGTAGAGGAGGAAGGCTCTGACAGCTCTGGACAGGCGGGAGACTCCGGCAGCACTGTAGAGGAGGAAGGCTCTGGCAGCGCTGGAGAGGCGAAGCGCACTGTAGGCCTGGTGCGTGGTGCTGGCACTGGTGGCACTGGACCGAGGACACGCACAGAAAGCCTGGTGCGGGGAGCTGCCACCGGAGGGCTGGTGCGTGGAGGTGGTACTGGATAGACCGGACCGTGCAGGCCGCACTGGAGCTCTTGAGCACCGAGCCTGCCCAACCTTACCTAGTTGAATGCTCCCGGTCGCCCTGCCAGCCCGCACTGGGCTATGCAGGCGAACCGGGGACACCATGCGCAAGGCTGGTGCCATGTAAGCCGGCCCAAGGAGACGCACTGGAGACCAGATGCGTAGAGCCGGCTTCATGGCACTTGGCTCAATGCCCACTCTAGCCCGGCCGATACGCGGAGCTGGTATGTACCGCACCGGGCTATGCACCCACACTGGAGACACCGTGCGCTCTACAGCATAACACAGTGCCTGCCCGGTCTCTCTAGCCCCCCGGGTAAGCACAGGAAGTTAGCACAGGTCTCCTACCTGGCTTCGCCATCCTCCCTGTGTGCCCTCCCCAAGAAATTTTGGGGCTGACTCTCGGGCTTCCGTCCTCGTTGTCGTGCTCGTCTCTCCAACTCCATTCTCCTATAACCCTCCTCGCACTGCTCCAGCGAATCCCAGGCGGGCTCCGGCACTCTCCCTGGGTCGACCGCCCACCTGTCTATTTCCTCCCAAGTAGTATAGTCCATACTTCGCTGCTCCTGCTGCCGCTGCCCGTCACCACGCCGTTTGGTCCTGTTGTGGTGGGTGATTCTGTAACGGGATTCTTCTGTTGAAGG